>NC_142477.1:56959572-57111087 GCF_049115385.1 Moschus berezovskii | reverse complement strand
TAAGATCTTAGGAACTCAGGCTTCTGCGACAGCGACAGCGACAGCGCTGTGGGAGTTTGCAGGAGAGCAGAGGCAGTGGGTTGGCAGTTTGGTCTAAAAAAGAAGGAGCTGGTCAAGAGCAAGTGGTGGGGGTTCCTACCTGGAGTGTGTCACAGGGAAGATTCTTCAGTGGCTCACCTTATAGGAGTCACTGACGGAGTTGGGTTAAAGCTGGGTCAGATTTGCAGAAGAGCCTCCAATGTGTCACATGGAGGGGTAAGGGTCACTGGCTCGGCTCAGTGTGGACGGGAGGCAGGACAGGGTCAAGGTGACCTCAGAGGGCCGCTTGCTGAGGTTTCCCAGGGTCATCATCAATGGGAGACAGTGGTGTGGAGGCAGGTGGCCAGGAGCTGGGTTTGGGGGACCACTTCACCTCTCATTAGGTTCGTAACCGTATTCTTGTCTAATGTCCTCTCTAGTCTTATTTCTTTATCTGCACAAGGGGTATACTCCTCCTTATTTAATCATTCATTCATTTCTGATAGATGTATCGAGCAGCAACAAATGCCTATCACTCTGCTCCATGCTAGGACTGAAAAATGAATCAGCCTTTCCTGTATCCAGTGCTCATCTAGCATCAGGCACTTTATTTATTTTTACAAGAAGCTTTTATCTTTATTTTTGTTGCTGTTGAAGTATAGTTGATCTATCATGTTGTGTTAGTTTCAGGTATACAGAAAAGTGATATATCACTTTTATATTATATATATATGTAATTGATATATATATATATATAATATGATATATATATTCAGTTATATGTGTGTATGTGAATACATACACACGAGGCTTCCCAGGTGGTGCTAGTAGTGAAGACCCCCCCTGCCAGTGCAGGAGAAGAAGACTCCCTGGAGGATGGCGCGGCAACCCACTCCAGTATTCTTCATGAAGAGTCCCATGGGCAGAGGAGCCTGGTGGAGGTCAGACATGACTGAAGTGACTTAGCGCGCGCACACACACACACACTCCTTTTTAGATCCTTTTCGTATAGGTTATTACAAAGTATTGAGTACAGTTTCCTGTGCTATACATTAGATCCTTGTCGGGTATCCATTTTAAATACAGCAGTGTGTGACTGTTAAACCCAAACTCCTAATGTATCCCTTCCCCCTTTCCCCTTTTGTAGTCCAAAATTTGTTTTCTAATTTTGTGGGTCTATTTCTGTTTTGTGTATAAGTTCATTTGTATCATTGTTTTTAGATTCTACATAAAAGCAATGTCATATAATATTTGACTTACTTCACTCAGTGTGAGAATCTCTGCGTCCATCCATGTTGCTGCAAATGGCATTATTTCATGCTTTTTTATGACTGAGTATGGAAGGAAAGTTATGACCAACCTTGATAGTATATTAAAAAGCAGAGACATTACTTTGCCAACCAAGGTCCGTCTAGTCAAGGCAATGGTTTTTCCCGTGGTCATGTATGGATGTGAGAGTTGGACTGTGAAGAAAGCTGATCGCCGAAGAGTCGATGCTTTTGAACTATGGTGTTGGAGAAGACTCTTGAGAGTCCCTTATACTGCAAGGAGATCCAACCAGTCCATTCTAAAGAAGATCAATCCTGGATGTTCATTGGAAGGACTGATGCTGAAGCTGAAACTGCAATACTTTGGCCACCTCATGCGACGAGTTGACTCACTGGAAAAGACTCTGATGCTGGGAAAGGTTGGGGGTGGGAGGAGAAGGGGACGACAGAGAATGAGATGGCTGGATGGCATCACCGACTCTGTGGACATGAGTTTGAGTGAACTCTGGGAGTTGGTGAGGGACAGGGAGGCCTGGCGTGCTGTGATTCATGGGGTCGTGGAGAGTCGGACACGACTGAGCGACTGAACTGAACTGAACTGAATATCCATCGTATATATGTGCCACATCTTTATCCATTCCTCTGTAGATGGATACTTAAGTTGCTTCTGTATCTTGACTATTGTAAATAGTGTTGCAATGAGCATTGGGGTGCATGCATCTCTTTGAATTATGGTTTTGTGCAGATATGTGCCCAGTAGTGAGATTGTTGGATCATTTGGTAGCTCTGTTTTTAGTTGCTTAAGTAACAACTGATTACCTTAACTGTATCAACTTACTGCCACAGTCCTCAGAGGGCAATGCTATCATTAACTCCATTGTATAAGTGAAGAAGCTGAGCACAGATTAAGTACTGTGCCAAGGGTATACAGCAGCCAGGAACTGGAGCTGCTGAATTTGAACCCAGGCAGCCAGCACCAGAGGCCAAGTCCCCACCCTCTGCTTGTCGATTCACCTGGAAGATGGAGGAGCTCGACTATATACTCTCCAAGGTTGCTTCCAGGCCAAAGTTTAAGGAGCCCGTCATGCAGTATCTCAGGGTTAGGATGAACTGCCTGCAGCTGGGCTTACCCCATGCACCCCTAATTCCATGTGGAATGTGGGAGCAGGCACCCTTCCCAGTTCCCCATGACTCCCCGGGCTCTCGGCCCTTCCACTATATCATAGAGAGAAGTGGACACACAAATGGCATTTATTTGAGCATAGACTCGAGTCACCGTAGCTTTTCTGAGAAGAAAAGAGAGAACATTGGGTGCTAGGGCTGCTTAGGAGAATATCTCACGCTTTTTTTTAAACAGGCTTGATTTTATCTCTTTTACTAAAATTGTGGTTAACAGGCTGATAAAATTATATATTCTGGATGCCCTGAAATTCATGACAATGAACTACTATTTGAGGCAAAAATGATAGAGTCTTACTTTTCTCAGTGTTTATGTTTTTCTGTTTTCCGAAGTTACTTAAACCAGTGTGAAACCTGCTGGTCTCCAGGTGTCTGTGTGTACATCCCAGGGGAGCCAGGAATGAGGTCAGATTTGAGGGTGGGTAATGGAGGGGTTTTCAGATAAATGAAATAAAAGCCAGGACTGGCTGATCTCCGCAGTGGGGCCATACCTAAGACAGCAGGGCCTGAGCGATAGATATTCTGAGGATATTGGTTGAAAAACAACCAACAACATCCCCACCTCAAGCAGCAATTGTAGGTTCCGTATTTTTGAAACGTTAAGGACAGATGATCAGGACCTCTGAGGGCAAGATGATGGTTCCCTTCTCCTCATGTTTCTCCTCCACACTCTTCCACACGTTTCTACTGTAAATCCCCACAGAGGGGTGTGAGGAGGGGGCTGTGTGACCGGGAAGTGGGCAGCCTAATCAGGGGCTGGGGGGAAATTCTTGTCAGGACGTTAATGGGCTGTTTACAAACTGAATTTTCCGAGGCAGAGAGAGGCTGGGATAGGCCTGTGGGTCCAGCAGGAGGAGCTGGGGGCTGCTCAGCGTCTGAGGCCAGGGGTGAATGGGAAAGCACACAGAGGGCGCACAGGGGGGGCCAGCCCAAAGGACCTGGGCCAAGGTGAGGTGGCTGGTGGCCGTCCAGGCAGTGTTTGCACCCAAAGTCAAAGAACTGGACACGAGTCCAGCGGGGAAGTGATTCAACCACTTCACAAAACGGAAGTCTCCCCTGGGATAAGAGGATGGAAACCCCCAGCCTGAGGGTGACCCTTCACGCCCGGACAGAGGAAGATGGCAGCACATGGGCTCTGTCAGAGGTTGCTGAGTGCTTGGAGCCTGACTGGGAGCCTGTGAGCTCTCACGGCCCCCACCCCGTGATTCCGAAGTCCCTGCTTCCAGGATTTAACCAGCTGAGGACAGGAAGGCAGCGACCAGATGTGCGGAGAACAGGGTATCAGAGGGATGGTCTTCAGTGAAGAAAAACCCCATAATTCTGCCCTTGGAAACCCACAGAAGCAACGAACAGGAGCCTTGCCTGGGAGGAACCTTTCATCTGATGGAGAGGGCTCTTCCGGGTTTGGGCAGCACTTGAGACTACTTTAAGATGCTGGGAGTCAGGACAGAAGGAAGACAGGAGAAAGAAAGTGTTTTAGGTCAAAAATTACAGTTGAGTCAAAACACAGATGCTTCTGAAGGAACTAATGATGTCCTGAAATCAAGCTGAGGAGTAAAAGACTGAATCTTTCCCAGCACTGGGGGTGCGGATCGGGGAAGGGGAGGAGACAGACCACTAAACAGAGGCTCTGCCTGAGAGGGGTTTTGGGGATGGACCGTGGCAGAGGGGGGTGGAGGACACAGGCCAGGATTGACCCGGGGTGTCTAGCTCACCTCACCCTCGAGACCACACGTATTCTACCTAAATTGAACCTGCGCAGGCTGCAGACTTGGCTTTTCTGAGGTGCTGTGCCATTTGGAGATGGGCACCGCTCTCATGACCCCAGCCCTGGGTCCTGAACTTCCGGAGCACAACAGGGATGTTCCTGTGAGCCTCCGTGCTTCCAGAGATGCCCTCCTTTTCTGCGGTGCTTAGAGAGCTGAGTTGTGCTGACACTATAAAGTGGTAACTGTGCCTCGAGTATTCCCTCTCTGAGAGTAGACACACACACACACACACACAATGTCCTTCATGTTTAACTGTCTCAGGATATTACCATTGAGTGTAACAGTTCACCACTGAGTCCTGCACAGTTAAGATATACAACTTCCGGCAACTTGTAAACGAGAGACAATTCAGTGACCAATTCACCCACCCTCCCACAGAAACCTCAGCTCAAGAAGGCCATCTAATTTATAAGTCCCATGGGCCTCAGCCTTAGGGTTTTGGTCATCTCTAAGCAGCATATTTTGGTGGTCCCAAGCGAGAACGGTACAGGCCATCCGTTTCCAACATTCCACTCTGGCCAGAGAGCTCCCTCTTGTGGCTATCCAATTTAAAGCAGGTTCTTTAAATTTCCAATCCCACCAGTTTTCGTTGTTGTTGAGTAAGTAGTTAAGTGGTGCCTGACTCTGCCCTCCGTAGACTGTAGCATGCCAAGCTCTTCTGTCCTCCACGATCTCCCAGAATTTGCTCAAATTCACGTCCATTGAGTCGGTGATGCTATTAATCATCTCATCCTCTGCCACCCACTTCTCCTTTTTGCCCACAATCTTTCCCAGCATCAGGGTCTTTTCCAGTGAGTCAGCTCTTTGCATTAAGTGGCCAAAGTATTGGAGCTTCAGCAACAGTCCTTCCAATAAATATTCAGGGTTGATTTCCTTTAGGATTGACTGATATGATCTCCTTGCAGTCCAAGGGATGCTTAAGAGTCTTCTCCAGCACCACAATTTGAAAGCATCAGTTCTTCAGCATTCTGCCTTCTGTAATGTCCAACTCTCACATCCGAACATGACTACTGGGAAAACCATAGCTTTGACTGTACAAACCTTTATCAGCAAAGCGATGTCTGTTTTTTAATACGCTATCTAGGTTTGTCATCACTTTCCTTCCAAGGAGCGTCTTTTAATTTCATGGCTGCAGTCACCATCTGCGGTGACTTTGGAGTCCAAGAAAATGAAATCTGTCATTGTTTCCACTTTTCCCCTTCTATTTGCCATGAAGTGATGGGGGATTGGATGCCACGAAGTGTTGGGACTGGATGCCATGATCTTAGTTTTTTTCATGTTCAGTTTCAGACAAGCTTTTTCACTCTCTTTCATGAACCTCATTGAGAGGTTTTTCCATTCCTCTTCACTTTCTGCCTTTAGAGTGGTATCATGTGCATATCTGAGGCTGTTGATATTTTTCCCAGCAACCTTGATTCCAGCTTGTGGTTCATCCAGCCCAGCATTTCACATGTACTCTGAATATGAGTTAAATAAGCAGGATGACAATATATAGCCTTGTTGTGTTCCTTTCCCAATTTAGAGCCAATCAGTTGCTCCATATGCAGTTCTAACTGTTGCTTCTTGACCTTCATACAGGTTTCTTAGGAGGCAGGTAAGGTGGCCTGGTATTCCCATCTCTTTCAGAATTATCCACAGTTTGTTGTGATCTACACAAAGGCTTTAGCATAGTCAATGAAGCAGAAGTAGATGTTTTTCTGAAACTCCCTTGCTTTCTCCATGATCCAGGTAATGTTTGACCTCTAGCTCCAGCAAATGTTGGCAATTTGATCTGTAGTTCCTCTGCCTTTTCTAAGTCCAGCTTGTGCATCTGGAAGTTCTTGGTCCATGTACTGCTGAAACCTAGCTTGAAGGATTTTGAGAATAACCTTGCTAGCATGTGAAATGAGCACAACTGTATGGCAGTTTGAACATTCTTTGGCATTGTCCTTCTTTGGGATTGGAATGAAAACCGACCTTTTCCAGTCCTGGGGCCACTGTTGAGTTTTACAAATTTGCTAACATATTGAGTGCAGCACTTTCACAGCATCATCTTTCATGATTTAAAATAGCTCAGTTGGAATTCCATAACCTCCACTATCTTTGTTCCTGCTTCATAAGGCCCAGTTGACTTCACACTCCAGGGTGTTTGCCTCTAGGTAAGTGACCCCAGCATCATGGTTTTATCTGGGCATTAAAACTTTTCAGTATAGTTCTGCGTATTCTTTGCCACCTCATCTTAATCTCTTCTGCTTCTGTTAGGTCCTTACCATTTCTGTCTTTTATCATGTCCATCCTTGCATGAAATGTTCCCTTGATATCTCCAGTTTTCTTCAAGAGATTGCTAGTCTTCTCCATCCTATTGCTTGCATGCGAAGTCCCTTCAGTCGTGTTCGACTCTCTGCGACCCTATGGACCGTAGCCCGATTCTCCAGGCAAGAATACTGGAGTGGGTTGCCATGCTCTCCTCCAGGGGATCTTCCCAAACCTGTTATTGAACCCACGTCTCTGATGTCTCCTGCATTGGCAGGCAGATTCTTTACCACTGGTGCCTTGTTTTCCTCTGTTTATTGGCATTATTCATTTAAGAAGGCCTTCTTTTCTCTCCTTGCTATTCTCTGGTGAACTCTGCATTCAGTTCAGTATCTCTTTCCCTCTGGCTCTTGTTTTTTGCTTCTCTTCTTAGCTATTTGTAAAGCCTCCTCAGGCAACTTCTTTGCCTTCTTGCATTTTTTTCTTGGGGATGGTTTGAGTCACTACCTCATGTACAGAGTTTTGTACCTCTGTCTATAGTTCTTCAGGCAATCTGTCTCTGAGATCTATTAATAATACCTTGAATTTATGTGTCACCTCCACCTTATAATCATAAGGGATTTGACTTAGGTCAAACCTGAATGGCCTAGTGGTTTTCCCTACTTTCTTCAGTTTAAGTCTTAATTTAAGCTAATGATCTGAGCCACAGTCAGATCCAGGTCTTGCTTTTGCTGACTGTATAGAGCTTCTCCATCTTGGGCTGCAAAGACCATAATCAGTCTGATTTTGGCACTGACCGTCTGGTGATGTCCATGTGTAGCGTCTTCTCTTGTGTTGTTGGAAAAGGGTGTTTGCTGTGACCAGTGTCCTGCTTCATTTTATACTCTAAGGCCAAACATGCCTCTTATTTCAGTATTTCTTAACTTCCTATTTTTGCATGCCAACCCCCTCTGATGAAAAGGACGTCTTTTTTTGGAATACCTTCTAGAAGGTCTTGTTGTTCTTCATAAAACTGGTCAACTTCAGCTTCTTTGGCCTCAGTTGAGGCATGTGTGTGTGTGTGTATGCTCAGTTGTGTCCAACTCTTTGCAACTCCATGGGCTGTAACCTGTCAGGCTCCTCTGTCCATAGAATTTGCCAGGCAAGAATACTGGAGTGGGCACTCATTTCCTCCTCTAGGGTATCTTCCCCACCCTGGGATGGAACCTGCATATCCTGCTTCTCCTACATTGGCAAGTGAATTCTTTACCTCTAGCACCACCTGGGGGTTGGGGCATAGACTTGTATTACTGTGATGAATGGCTTGCTTTGGAAACAAACTAAGATCATTCTGTCATTTTTGAAATTGCACCCAAGTACTGCATTTCAGACTCTCTTGTTGACTATGAGGGCTATTCCATTTCTTCTAAGGGATTCTTGCCCACAGTAGTAGGTATAATGGTCATTTGAGTTAATTCACCCATTCCCGTCCATTTTAATTCACTGATTCCTAAGATGTTGATGTTCGCTCCTGCCATCTCCTGCTTGACCACATCCAGTTTAGCTTGATTCATGGGCCTAACATTCCAGGTTCTATGCAATATTGTTCTTTGCAGCACTGGACTTCACTTTCACCACCAGACACATCCACAACTGAGTGTTGTTTCCACTTTGGTCCAGCTGCTTCTTTCTTTCTGGAACCATTAGTGATTGCCCTCTGCCCTTCCCCAGTAGCACATGGGACACCTTCCGACCAGAGGGGCTTGTCTTCTGGTGTCATATCTACTTGCCTTTGATACTCCTCATGGGATTCTCGAGGCAAGGGTGCTGGAGCGTGTTGCCGTTTCCTCCTCCAGGGGACCATGTTTTGTCAGCACTCTTCTCTGTGACCCATCTGTCTTGGGTGGCCCTGCATGGCATGGCTTATAGCTTCATTGACTATTCATATTCATATCATACTGAAAATACAGCCCCGGAAATTAGGATGATAAGTGCCATATGGGTGGTGCTCAGAAAGGTGCTATGGCTCTAGAAGAGATTGCAGCTGGAAGAGACAAGGAAAGCTTCAGGTTGAACTCCAGACTGAGAAGGTGGAGTTCAGCCTGGACCAAGAATCGGCAGGATGTTGACAGATACATATTTTAAAGATGATATAGGAGAGCCAGTTGGTCATGTGTAGTAAAATTGAAAATTACTTGTAGTCAACAATTGTTAATTCCACCTACAATTGTATACCTTGAAGAAAATGTGACTTTTCTATATAAGGATGCACACATAAGAAAATGTAATGATTAGAACTGAAATCTCTAAATGTCCGTCTACAAGAGAATTGATAAAACATGGTGTTTCATGCAGTAGAATTCTATTTACCTATTGAATGAATTAGTGCTACCTGGTATATCATAAAAATATTAATATTAAGCAAAAAGAGTATATTTGCCAGGATGCCTTTAGAAAACATGGTACTCTGATGTTTGATAGACTTTAACTGAGGATAATTCAATGAAAGGATTCTCTTCAGAGGTGTAGATGGGTAGATGGGTAAGTAGAATCATAGGGTTGGTATAATACTCAGAAACTAGTAACAAAGGGAAGTTTTCACCACTTCTAGGCTTGAAGTCATAAAGGGAGAGATTGGGATTAATGGAGCCTGGTTAGAAATGAAGCTATAGAAGAGAAGCTGCTGGAAGGGAGTTATTGTCATAAATGAAGCCACTAACAGGTATGCAGCTAGACAGGGAGACAGCAGAGAGGATAAACATCACTGTCTTACATGGAGGAGATTTCTGCATCTGCTGTAACAAAGTGCCAGAAACTTAATGGCTTGAAACTTAAAGTTTATTATGTTAATGATTCTGGAGGTCAGAAGTCCAAATTGGGTTTTACTAGGCTAAACTCAAGACATCAGCAGGACTGCATGCTTTCTAGAGGACACTGTGTTCTCTTGCCTTTTCTCAGCTTCTAGAAGCTGCCTGCATTCCTTGACTTGTGATCCTTGAATCTTCAAAGCCAGCGGTGTTGTTGTCTTCCAATCTCTAACACACCTGCCTGCCTCATATAAAAACCCTTGTAGTTACATTACCCTCATCTGGAGAATCCAAGATAACCTTCCCTTATCGAGATCCTTAGCTAATCAATCTGTCCTTTTTGCTATCTAAAGTAATACATCCTCAGGTCCAGAGGAAGAGCACATGGATGCCTTTGGGGATCCTTATTCTAGCCATCATTTCGTACTTTCTCTTCTGCCACCCTGCAGTCTTCTGTTGTTGCTTTGCAATGGACAAATTCAACCAGCAGCAGAGAGCAAGGAAGCCTGAAGATGCTATCCATGGAGGTCACATTTTGGGGCACAGTTGCAGAGAAGGAGGGAGAATAGAATTGGGGTGATGCATTGGTGACTAATCCCTTTAAAAAGTTGGTCATGTAGTGAAATATATAGTATGGTATCATTCAAAGGGAAAACCTGCAGAATATTTAGACAGTGCTGCATGTTGTCATCGCTTATGCTTTGTTGTTCAGTTGCTCAGTCATGTCTGACTCTTTGCAACCCCATGGATTATAGCCCACCAGGCTCCTTTGTCCATGGGATTTCCCAGGCAAGAATACTGAAACAGGTTGTCATTTTCTTCTTCGGGATCATCCCCACCCAGGGATCAAACCCATGTCTTCTGCTTTGGCAACCAGATTTTCTACTGCTGAGCCACCAGGAAAGCTCATCAATAGTTATACATGAGTGGTAATAATATTTTTTAAGATGATCTTTTTATGGTAGAATAAATTTAGATTTACAAAAAAATTATAAAAACAAGACAGCTAGTTCTCATATACCTATACACAGTTTCCTCTGTAATTAATGTCTTATGTAATGTGGTACATTGTCACAAATAATGAATGGCTGAAGTGAAAGTGTTAGTCACTTAGTCATGTCCAGCTCTTTGCAAACGCATGGACTGTAGCCCACCAGGTTCCTCTGTCCATGGGATATCCCAGACAAGAATACTGGAGTAGGTTGCCATTCCTTTCTCCAGGAGATCTTCCCCACCTGGAGATTGAACCCCATCTCTTGCATTGCAGGCGACTTTACCGTCTGAGCCACCAGTCTCTAATGAATGTCTATGTACACTTTATTATTAACTAAAGTCCATGGTTTGTTGTGATTTCTTTGTTACTCCCTAATGTACTTTTCCTGCTTCAGAGTTATCTCAGATATCACGTTACATTTAGTCGTGTCTTCTTAGGCTCTTCTTTGTTCTGACAGTATCTCAGACTTTTCTTATTCTTGATCAATAATAGTGTTTTAAAAGTGCAAGAAAATCACAAGTACCAGATCCAGGATATGATATCTGCTACTTCTGGGGAGCTTGTGAGGGCCGTAGGGTCAGGACTGGGTACATGGGCCTTCAGATACATCCATAATATTTGATCTCTTTAAAGAGATGTGGAGTGGTTGTGACAAAATATTTATACTTGATAGCATTGGGTGGAGGATAAGTGTCTTATTCTATTTTTCATTTATTTGAAATATATCAGAGTCAAAGGATTTGAGCGCTTGAGGAGAAAAGTATCAGGTGGAGGGAGAAGTGTGAGGAGAGAGGGAGCCCGCAGTCTACGGAGGAATAGGCTGTGGTTAGATGGAGGTGGAACTCAGGCTCTGCAAATGCTATTTCAAGGTCGTGTGGCTGGAAATGCAGGCTCTGGGCTTATTGTGGATGCTGCTGATGGAGGCTGAATCAAACCACTTCATCATCTGAGGGCCACTGACAACTGTGGAGCAGTGGAGTAGGATGATCAGGGTTCCTCTTTGAAGTGTGTGGAAGGGGCACTGGAGAAGGGAGTCAAGTCAGCTCGGAAGATCGTGCAGAGGTACAGGTATGCAGTGATGAGGCCTGCACTTGAAAGGCAGCAAATGCTTATCGTTGACTCTTCTGGCACTCTGTGTGTGACCGGATTTCATTCTCACACCCACCCATTGAGGTAAGTAGTATTATTACCGACTGTCTTTTTGCAGATGAGGAAACTGAGCCACAGAGAAGTTAAAAACTTCCCTGAGGTTGGAGACCTGGGGACTAGGGGCACTGGCGGGGCACTGCTGCAGCCAGGTTGCACCCCATGTCCCCACTCTGTCTCCACCCTAAACTGGTAGCGCTGGGAAGTAAGGGGACCCAGGCATTAGGGATGAGGAAGAAGTGGGCACGCGGGGATTAATGGCATCAAGCCTGGGTAACCAGAAGTTACCGTTACCCCAGAGAGACACTTTAAACATCGGGAGGAGGAGCTGGACTGAGGATTTGGCAAAGAAAGGTGGTGTTTGCGGAGCAGAAGGAAGGTGGAGCCGGCAGCTGTAGAAAGTTGTTCTGGGGAATAAGAAAGAAGCTGTGGGAGGGAGCCAGAGCCCTTTCTTTAGAGGAGGAGAGGAAGAGAGAAAAGTGAAAGGCAGGAAGCAATCAAAACGGTAAAGGTAGAAACGGTTTATAAACTTGGTTCATTAAATATTTAGTAGACTTCTTACTTAAGTATGCTATTTCCTTCCACCTCAGCTTTGGGCAAGCGTGAGTGAGAGGTAGTTTGTCCTTCCTTTTTCTTTTTACAACTTCTTCCGCGCATGGAATGGGTTCTTGGCTTGGTGTGGTTTCTAGAAGGATGAATTAGCATCCTTTTGCCCCAGTTTCCTTTCATATTATTTATATTATTCTCTCCAGTTTGGCCTAGCACTTTTTACTTTCATTTAAAGAGAATAATTTTCCTTTTCCTTTCAACATTCTTAGTTTATACACACCATACCTCTTTCAAGGAAAGATAACAAATAGGAGTTGAAATAAACAGCTTAAAAAATGTAGAGTGTTGTGGGCAGAACATTGTTGACATTTTAAAAATCCATCTTTGATGTCACAATGAAATTAAGATTTTGTGTGCCTTTTTTCTTCTGTCGCCACGAGGAGGGAGAGGGGAAGGGACTTGGCAGCACTTTCTTTGTCCTACAGAGCTTCAGAGTTGAGTGCTGCTGAGACACAATTTAAAACACACTAAAGGGCCTTCCAGGTGGCACAGTGGTAAAGAATCCACCTGCCAGTGCAGGAGACATGGGTTCAAACCCTGAGTCAGGAAGATCCCCTGGAGTAGGAAATGGCAACCCATTCCATTATTCTTGCCTGGAAAATTCTATGGACAGAGGAGCCTGGCAGGGTACAATCCATGGGGTCACAAAGAGTCAGACATGACTGAGTGACTGAGCATGCACGCACACAGAAAGGAATGAATACCTTTTAAAATGTTTGACTGCAAATTGGTAAATCTATGCATGTCATAAAAACGTCACATTATTGTAAAACATGAACTACCTGCTGAATCATGTTGTTAAAATACGCATTTATTGCAAAGCTGCTTTAGGCAGCTGTGAAATATTAATACAAGTCAGAATCAGGTAGGAGTCTTTTCCCTTCAGGCATTTCAAAAGAAATCTAAACAGAGTTGGGGGAGGCAAGTGTTTGTATAAATTTGACCTTTGTTGTTCTCATAGAAAGATTTGTAGAATGCTCTTTAGTAGTCAAATCACTTATATATACTATATAGAACTACATGGAATAAACAAGAGTGAAAGCCAGGAGTGGGACGAATGTTAAAGCAGGAGTCAGGAGACTTGGTACCATCCCTAAGTTGCTGTCATCCTGGACAAACCGGAATCATCTGCTCCCATGCTCAGAGATCCCATTATCATTGGTCTGGGCTGAAGTCTAAGCTTGGTGTGGTTATAAAAGTATTAATACTTCCCAGGTAACTCTACTGTGCACCCAGGGTTGAGAACCATTGCCTCCAGCAATAGTTTGGTATTGTCCACTGCTCTTTGGAGAGGAGAGGTGGGACAGTCAGAGCTTATTTTAGGAGAAATTAAAGCAGAGTTGGAGGGGAACATATTGGACATTTGACTGACTCTCAGTATCCGTCTCACTCAAATGCTTAGCCTAAGTCACCTAGGGGACCTCATTCTCCTGGCTGGTGATGGATTCAATGTGGAGAACATGACCCAGTCTGGCTGATGAGACATAAGAAGAAGTCTGCTGCTGCTGGTCGGGGGTCAGGGGTGCCATTCTGGGAAAGGTCTCTCACCTGAGAGAAAGTCCCAGAAGGAGATATTCTCTCTTCTTCCTCATGACATTCTGTCTGGATGTGATGCTTGGTTTCACTGGAGCTATCTGGTTACCCACTTATGGAGGGAGTAAACATCAAAGCTCAGAAGACCCTAGGTCTTTTTAAAAAAAAATTAATTTTTGGCTGCGCTGGGTCTTCAGTGTTGTATGTGGACTTTCTCTAGTTGTAGTGAGCAGGGGTTCTCTTGTTGCAGAGCATGGGCTTAGTGGTCTTACGGCATGTGGGCTCTTCCCTGACCAGGGATTGAACCCGTGTCCCCTGCATTGGTAGGTGGATTCTTAACTTCTGGACCACGAGGGAAGTCCCAGCCTTGGGTCTTCATGACATGTAAGGCACTTTATCAACCTGCCCAGGAGCCCACCCTACCCTTTGAGATGTTATAAAATAGATATTGAAAGCCACTTTGACTAAGATTTCATTGTGTCGGCAAACACACTCTAAATGATATCGTGGAAGACAGTTCATTCCTGACATGAAAACGAAGGAGAGTTTTCTGATGTGGCCCTCTCTGGGACTGCGCCAGTCTTTGTTGAGGCTTTGGTTAAGGTCAAGTCTGGGTCCTGGGATATCATAGAGCGACAGATACAGAGAGGTATATTATTTGAGCTCTTTATTTTTGCTGAGTACACAAGAACCAGAGAAGTAATATGGCCTTTCTAAGGCCACATAGCAGGTTTGTTATGTGGTCATGTCTAGAAACCCGGAAGGTGTTGTCTTCTAGACTCAGTTGGAAAGGCCATCCTTCTAACATACAACTAGCTCTTTTATATTAATATGTTTACGGTGATGCCAAGAATGTTTCTCACCAAACTTATAAAGTGTAAAACATGGTGTTCAGGCTTTCAAATTAGTATGGGGTCTTGCTGCATCACAGAGGTTTCATTCTGAACAGTACAGATTTGCCAATCAAGAGAAATTAGGTAATTGACCAGATTCCTTTAGTTCTGTATCATAAGCCACTAGACCTGGTTGAACCTTTGCTTTACCTTGGAGCAAAGTGGATGTCAGCTTCCTTCACATGGCTTGTCAGAAATGTGAACAATTCACTTTCCTTTCCATGCCTTTCTGGCACAGACATTACACTCTGAACTTAGGGATTCCTTCCGTCTGCCTACAGTGCTGTATGATATTAAAATGAAAATAGTGCTGGGAGGGGTAACACTCAAATCCATGCTTCTTATATGAAAGTAAGAGGATCCCTGTGCAGGCTCCCCAGGGGAAACAATGCATACCTTCCTGGAAAACAGACCTAACCTGATGGTAAAAGAGAAAAGGGTACAGAAGAAATCCAGTTTCAGGGGACATCTGTTCACTTATTTCTGCCTGCGGATCTTTGGGTGGAACAGTTTATAAGTACTGATAAATTGCTTTGTCTCAAAGCAGTGAATGAAGTTTTGGGTGATTTTTTTTTTTTTTCTCTAGAACGTTCACTGAATGTAACTGAGCCTAAAAAGGGAGTGGGCTATGGTCAGAGTTCCACTCACCATGATTGTGTATAGCACATTGTATCAAAACTTAGTGGTGCCAAACAACAAACTGTTAGGAGAATGAATTTTGTGGGACAGGAATTCAGAGTACAGCAAGTCTAGGGTCTCTCTATCAATCCTGAAGACTGGAAGCTTTGTTCCCTTACATTCTGGAGGTGAAAGCTGGCTGCTGGCTCTAGCGTCAGCCCTCTCTACATGGACTAACTTGGGCTTCCTCACTGTGTCCACACAAGTGTCCTAAAAGACAGGCAGGCAGAAGCTGTATCCTTTTTTTTTTTTTTTAAATTATTATTTATTTATTTAATTTAGGCTGTATTTGGCCTTTTTTGCTACACATGGGCCTTCTCTAGTTGCAGCAAGCAGGGGCTACTCTTCCTTGTGATGCGTGGATTTCACATTTTGGTGGTTTCTCTTGTTGGGAGCACAGACTCTGGGCACGTGGGCTTCAGTAGTTGCAGCAATAGAGCTCAGTAGTTGTGGCTCTTGAACCCTAAAGCAGACAGGCTTCAACACCTGTGGCTCAGTTGTTGTAGCGCACAGGCTTGTGGGATCTCCTGGACTAGGGATTGAACCCATGTCGCCTGCATTGGCAGGTCAATTTCTACCTACTGTGCCACCAGGGAAGTTCAGAAGCTGTATCATTTTTTGTTGACCCAACCTTGGATGCCACTTAGCATCACTTATGCCATATTCTATTGATCAAAATCTTGCCCAGGAAAAGGGGAGGGCACACAGAGGAGATCTCTGGGGTGAGTAACAAGGTCCTGGGAAAGCACGTGGGACTGGAAACACTTCTGGGGCTTTTTGAGAAAATAGAAAATTAGAACCAAACATGGAACAATGGATTGGTTCAAAATTGGGGAAGGAGTACGTCAAGGTTGTATATTGTCACCCTGCTTATTTAACTTATATGCAGAGTACATCATGAGTAATGCTGGGCTGGATGAAGCACAAGCTTGAATCACATTGCCAGGAGAAATATCAATAACCTCAGATATGCAGATGACACCACCCTTATGGCAGACAGCAAAGAGGAACTAAAGAGTCTCTTGATGAAGGAGAAAGAGGAGAGTGAAAATGCTGGCTTAAAGCTCAATATTCAAAAAACTAAGATCATGGCATTGGGTCCCATCACTTCATGGCAAATAGATGGGAAAACAATGAAAACGGTGACAGATTTTATTTTCGTGGGCTCCAGAATCACTACAGATGGTGACTGCAGCCATGAAGTTAAAAGATGCTTGCTCCTTGGAAGTAAAACTATGATAAACCTAGACAGTGTATTAAAAAGCAGAGACATCACTTTGCTGACAAAGGTCCATATAGTCAAAGCTATGGTTTTTTCCATTGGTCACGTATGGATGTGAGAGTTGGACCATAAAGAAGGCTGAGTGGTGAAGAATTGATGCTTTTGAACTGTGGTGTTAGAGAAGACTCTTGGGAGTCCCTTGGGCTGCAAGGACATCAAACCAGTCAATCCCAAAGGAAATATTCAGTCCGGAATATTCATTGGAAGGACTGATGCTGAAGTTTCAATACCTTGGCCACCTGATTCAAAGAGCCGACTCATTTGACAAGACCCTGATGCTGGGAAGGATTGAAGGCAGGAGGAGAAGGGGATGACAGAGGATGAGGTGGTTGGATAGCATCACTGACTCAATGGACGTGAGTTTGAGCAAATTCCAGGAGATGGTGAAGGACAGGGAAGCCTGGCGTGCTGCAGTCCATGGGGGTTGCAAAGAGTTGAACACGACTGAGCAACTGTACAGCAACAACAGTTAGCTTACTAAGGTCATGGGGACTTCGTCTTCTTTTGTGTCTGTCTTCTGTGGCTGTAGAGAAACCTCTCACTTTGTCCATATCTCATTCAGCTGAAAAGTCGTTTTAATAAAAATCTGTGAAGACTATGAGTGGCTCAGTCTAAACCTGTCTGCAGTACTTGAAAAGTAATTCCAGATGTAGGTATGTCCTTCAGAAACATCTCTACAGACAAGGAAAAGTACATTAAATCTGCCTGTAAAGAATATTGTTGTCAAGGTAATTAAGCAGCAGGTACTCAGAAATGAGCTGGGTCTTGATGTTGTCTTAGACCTTCTGTTTTTAAATCCCCCCCCTCTGAAAGGTAAGGTCTGGCTCTGTCCACCTTAGAAATCTGTAAGACAGTGCTGTGTGGTGGAAGGATTGGGACTGAGAGGGTTTGGAGTCACAGATTCAGTCACTGCCCAGATCTGGTCTTGACCAACTAATCTTTGTTTTTTTAATGTTTGGCTGCGCTGGGTCTTCACTGCTTCAGGGGCTTTTCTTTAGTTGTGGTGAGCGGGGGCTGCTCGTCATCTCAGTGCAGGTGCACGGACTTCTTACTGTGGCGGCCTCTTGCTGCAGAGCGCGGGTCCCAGAGCACGTGGGTCCGGCAGCTGCAGCTCTGGCGCTGTGGGCCCTGAAGCGCGGAGTTCACACTTGCGGCATGCAGACTCAGTAGTTGTGGCCCTCGGGCTTAGTTGCTTCTCAGTATGTGGGGTCTTCCCAGACCAGGGATGAACCCGTGTCCCCTGCATTGGTAGGTGGATTCTTATCCACTGAGCCACCAGAGAAGTCCAACCAATTATTTCTTAAAGCCTTTGTTCCCCATCTAGAGTCTAGAATAAGGACACTAATAGAACCTGCCTCCTGGAGGATACAGGAGAATGCCTGTAATACAAGTGGGCTCCTAATGTTATAGTTATCTCGTGGGGCCAGCAATGGCAAAATGCAGGTTAAGTCATTTTGCATACTGTAAAACCCTGTGGCGAATTTGGTATTATTGTTATTATACTCAATTTTCTAACTCTCCCCTAGCTGAGGAGTTCTGAAATCTGGTGCTGATGAGATTTATCCAATAAAATAATTTAAAATATGGATTTTTGATAACCAGTTTGGCAGATTTTACTCAGTGGGTCTGAAGTTGAATTGGGGAAACTTCTAGTACACCTGCCCCTGGCTCAGTGATAAAGAATCTCCTTGCCAATGCAGGAGATGCAGGTTTGATCCCTGGGTCGGGAAGATCCCCTGGAATAGGAAATGGCAACCCACTCCAGTATTCTTGCCTGAGAAATCCATGGACAGAGGAGCCTGCAGGCTGCAGTCCATGGGGTCGCAAAAGAGTCATGTCTGACAACAGTACCCCGCCCCAGGCAATGCTGAAGCATCAGATGTATTCAGGGTGGCCCTTTGGGATCTGCTAAGAAGATCCCCAGGAATCTTAGGGACAGTGAAGTCCAGAGAATGGAGTTCTGCTTCATAGCAGGCTGTTGAGGGAGCTTCCACTGCAAAGGCTGCAGGCATCAGATGGTGTCAGAATGTTTGCACACCCGAGAGGGCAACTGGGAGGGGAGAGCTGAGACCACCCAAGGGAAGGTCTGTCTCCATGGGAGTCTATTAGCCTCATCATTGTCTTGGATTCTGTGGCTGTGAGGGTTTGTCTATCGACTAGGGAAAGAAGTTTTTTAGCTAATAAAGTAGGAAAATTACCCAGGACTTAATTTTTGTTTGAAAGATCAAATGATTAAGGAACAAAACACACTTTGCAGAAGATTTACATGTCAAGAATCATTAAAATAAGCTGCTAGACTTCCCTGGTGGTCCAGTGATTAATACAAATTCACCTACCAATGCAGGGGATGTGGGTTTGATCCCTGGTCTGGGAAGATTTCACATATGGGGGAGGATGCAACTAAGTGCATGCACCACAGCTACTGAGCCTCTCATTCTAGAGCCTGTGAGCCTAGAGTCTGTGCTCTGCAACAAGAGAAGCCACCTCAATGAGAAGCCCGAACACCACAAGAAAGAATAGTCCCCTTCTGCCGAAACTAGGGCAAGCCCATGTGCATCATCGAAGATCCAGAAAAGCCAAAAGAGAAGACAGCCAGTGGTATGACTCAGGGAACACAAACCGGGGCTCTGTAACAACCTAGAGGGGTGAGAAAGGGTGGGAGGTGGCAGGGAAGTTCAAGAGGGAGGGGACGTATGTATATCTATGGCTGATTCATGTTGATGTAATCAGACCAATATTGTAAAGCAATTATCCTTCAATTAAAAATGAATATATATTTTTTAAAAGTTGCTGATTCCTTTACAGTTGGCTGCTGTTTCTTTTGCTCAGTGGATGTGATATTTCTGAAGGAGAGCTGCAGCAGTAAGCTGGCTGTCAGTACCTCTGACCCTTGGTCCGCTGCCTTTCTAGAGCAAGTGGCGGCACTTGAAGTCACGGAGTTGCCGCTGAGCGCGACCCTGATGAGAAGTCAGAGGAGATTTATCTTCCCTCTTTGGGAAGCGTGTTCCAGGGTGGTCTTGAAGAGCTCAGGAAGGGCTGTGCTGAGGGAATCATTTGCAATCTATAACAGTTTCACCTGCCTCTATCCCTCCGGCATACACTTACTTCTGTGATTTTTAAATGTTAATGTTTTTTGGTAAAACATTTTCCCCTTCTCTGTTTAACAGAAGAAACTGCATCGATTAAATAACTTTTCTTATCCCCATTCCTTCCTTTTACGCATACATCATCAGTTCAGTTCAGTTCAGTCGCTCAGTCGTGTCTGGCTCTTTGCGACCCCATACATCATAGTCTAGAATAATTTTAAGGAAGTTGCTGATGACATTTCCAACTTCAAAAAAGTTCTTATAATTACTTTAAATTTGTCCTCACTACCAAAATTTTTTGCTTCAATAGTATTCATGTAATTGAATACATATGAAATGTACTGAATATTGAATACATACTGAATTTATGGAATGTAAAAGAATATTCAGTTTATTATTCTTCATGTATTTTTAAATATTTGTGTTTCTTTTTAAGTCTATTATAGCCTCTTGTCAGGATTAGTAAGTGATATTTAAATTATGCACTCTAGTTTCCCTTACCAGAGTCAACATAGAAAAAGACACAATACAGTTCTTACTCTGCCCTCTGGTGGTGGCAACTGAGTATGCATTTTCTTTCTAGCCTTGTCTACTCTAGCATATAAATAATCATAATCCCATGGATGGGGGAGCCTGGTAGACTGCAGTCATGGGGTCGCTAAGAGTCAGACACAACTGAGCGACTTCACTTTCACTTTTCACTTTCCTGAATTGGAGAAGGAAATGGTAACCCACTCCAGTGTTCTTGCCTGGAGAATCCCAGGGACGGGGGAGCCTGGTGGGTGCCATCTCTGGGGTCGCACAGAGTCGGACACGACTGAAGCGACTTAGAAGCAGCAGCAGCAACACATATTAGGGGCTTCCCAGATGGCTCAGAAGTAAAGAATCTGTCTGCTCACGCAAGAGACACAGGTTTGATCCCTGGATCTAGAAGATCCCCTGGCATAGGAAATGGCAACCCACTCTAGTATTCTTGCCTGGAAAACTCCATGGACAGAGCCTGGTGGGCTACAGTCCATGGGGGTCACAAAGAGTCTGACATGACTTTGCGCACACACACACAACACATATTAAGCATTACACTGAGCACTATGGCAGGCATTGCACGCATCATTTACGTCTCACAACAGTTTAAGGAATAAGGAAGTTGATGATCACAGAAGTCAGAAACTAGCATATGGAGGAAAGATTTGAATCCAAGAATGTCCAAATCCAAAGGCTATACTCATGCTGTTATGGCAGGCTGCCTCCCATCCAGTATCTTCAGAGAAGAAGATAGCCTAACAAAACTAGGCTTTGGGTCTCTGAGAGCTTCGTGCAGGTTAGACCTGTCTTTAAGATCCATCCCTACCAATTTTTGTCAGTTTTACCTTGGTCACATTATGTAACATAGTTAAACCTCTGTACTCTCATCTTTGACTCTCAGTGAGAATCGTTGTGGCCACATTTCAGAGGTCTTTGGTGAGAATTAAACAAAATAATCCATAAACACACAAAGTAAGTACCAACACATTGTTGGTCTCATGACCATAATCCTGTTGAAAAATATTGTGTTTGCCCCAAACTCCAGTTTGGTGGACACATTTTCTCTTGGTTCTTGTCTTTTTTAGAAAATTATTTATTTACTTTTGGCTACACTGGGTTTTTGTTGCTGTGTGTGGGCTTTGTCTAGTTGCGGTGAGAGGGGGGCTTCCTCCTCGTTGTGGTGGGCAGGCTTCCTATGGTGATGGCTTCCTTTGCTGCAAAGTACAGGTTCCAGGGTGCACAGGCTTCAGGAGTTGCTGCTTGTGGGCTCAGTAGTTGCACTGTGCGGGCTCTAGAAAGCCGACTCAGGAGTTGTGGAGCACAGGGCTCAGCCACCCCCCCACATGTGGAATCTTCCCCGACCACTAGTTGGTGTCCCCAGTATTGGCAGGCAGATTCTTAACCACCGGGTCACCAGGGAAGTCTCTGAGTTCTTGTCTTTTATATGGCTTCCCCATAAGTTTTACATGCAATTTCCCTGGTAAAGAGAGACCTTCAGTTTTTTGGCATGTCATGGAGCTACCCTGCAAACTGCATCTTTCCCCTCAGTGAGTCTAGTTTATGATAGTTAGTGGCCTTTGTTTTCGTGTGTGTGCTTGTGTGCTTAGCCGCTCAGTCGTGTCCAACTCTGTGCCACCCTGTGGACTGTAGCCCGCCAGACTCCTCTGTCCATGGGGTTTCTCCAGGCAAGAATACTGGGGTGGGTTGCCATGCCCTCCTCCAGGGGTTCTTCCCAACCCAGGGATTGAACCCAGGTCTCCCACTCTGCAGGCAGATTCTTTACCATCTGAGCCACTAGGGAAGCCCTGTTTTCCTAGGAAGCAGCAAATGAGAATATGATATGGTCCCTGGACCTTTGTTTCTTGTATATTATTCTATTCAAAGCCATTTGGGAATCCATCTCTTACTAAGAAAACTGTATGAATTTATTAATGATTTATGTATGGTTTGGTTACAAATTTAAAATTTTTTTAAATTTAAATTTGCATATTTATTTGTGGCTGCCCTGGATCTTTGTTGCTGCGCATGGGCTTTCTCTAGCTGTGGCAAGTGGGGCTACTCTCTTATTGCAGCATGCGGGCCTCTCATTACAGTGACTTCTCTCAACTGTAGAGCATGGGCTCTCGGGCACACAGGCTTCAGTAGCTGTGGTGGGAGGACTCTCGTGATGCAGACTTCTGTAGTCATGGCACGCAGGCTCAGCAGCTGTGGCACACGGACTTAGCTGCCCTGCAGTGTGTGAAATCTTTCCAGACCAGGCATCAAACCCCATCCCCTGCACTGGCAGGTGTATTCTTATACTGGGCCACCAGGGTGGCCCCACTAATTTCTATCTGGGTCCAAATCTTGCTCACTAAAGGGCCTCACCATGCTTGATAAAGAAGTCGTCATCCAATGAAAATGTTTTTAGTGAAGGAAACAGATGGTGTGCTGGTGTAAGGATGGTAAAATTCTTTTTAAATGCCTCAGAAACTCATGAAAAATAAATGGTACACTTTTTAAAGTATCCACACTTCTTGCAAGATTGTGGTGAGCAGGAATTTTTACATTATGTTAGTGAGTATATAAATTCGCATGGTGTTTTTAAACAATAATTTGGTATTTTGTAGTAATAGCATTAAAGATGTTCATTTCACTTTCAGAAATCTGCCCTAAAGAAAAAAAGCAAGCAAAGCTTTAGTTAAACAGATGCTCATTATAGCACTATTGATGACCAGAAAGTTAGAAATGACCAATGAGTGAATAGTAGAGCATTGTTTATATAAATGATTGTACTTATAGTAAGATTAACTACAGTATATCCATTAAAAATATTGGCTTAGGAGATGACTTAGGAAAATATAATACAATGATAGTGGAAAGTGAAGTGAAGTGAAGTTGCTCAGTCGTGTCCGACTCTGCGACCCCATGGACTGTAGCCCACCAGGCTCCTCAGTCCATGGGATTTTCTAGGCGTGAATACTGGAGTGGGTTGCCATTTCCTTCTCTAGGGGATCTTCCCGACCCAGGGATCGAACCTGGGTCTCCCACGTTGTAGGCAGACACTTTACAGAAAACCAAAATACTGAACTATCCATACTATAATCTATCTATCTGCAAATTATATACATGTATAAATACACTATTTCCTTCCTATTTCACATTCTGTCTTCATATTCTAACAGAATTTTCTGCAACACTCCTGAGCTATTTCTTGCCTCCAGTAGGTCATATAATCAAGAATGGATTGCACTTAACCAAAGCCTCTCCACTACTGTTAGAAAGAATTCGTCATTTTCATATTTTCATTTTATCCTATCATGGGATGTTGGTCTGAATATGGAAAAAAAAACCTATACAACACACAGGGGTATGGATTCAGAAATTATGGTTGGCTGTTTATTTCTTAGTTGATATAGTAACATCATTATTTTCTAGATTCTTTTTTTAGCCTGTTTTATCAAAAAAGGCAGTTCTATACCTTACCTTAACCACCTACACATTGATCATTTTAAAAAGAGTCACATATTCCTTCAATAATAAATAATAGTATATTAATTCTGTTATTTATCTTTTGCATTTTCAGCTTCAGTGAGTTATAACTGAGAAGTAATAAAGTGCACCTTCTTAAGTATGTAATTTGATAAACTTTGATGTATGTGTGCACACCTGTGGCATTAGTTATCTATTGTGTTACAGATTACCTCCCAAATTAAGGGCTTAAAACAATAAGCATTTGTTTTCCTACAAATATTTCTGTGGATCAGGAATTTGGGAGTGGCGTAGCTGGGTGGCTCAGGCCCAGGATATCTCATGTAGCTCTAGTCAAGATGTTTGAAGGGCTGCAGATGGTAAAGAACCTGCCTGCCAATGCAGGAGACACAAGAGACATGGGTTCGATCCCTGGGTCGGGAAGATCCCCTGGAAAAGGAAATAGCAACCCACTCCAGTATTCTTGCCTAAAGAATTCTATGGACAGAGGATCCTGGTGGGCTACAGTCCGCAGCGTCGCAGAGAGTCAGACACGACTAAGTGACCAACACAGACACACACGCATGCACACACACACAGACATCTGAAGATTTGACTGAGGCCAGATAATCTGCTTCCACGATGGCACACTCTTGTGGCTATTGGCAGGAGTCCTCAGTTTTTTGCTTGCTCTTGACAGGATGCCTTAGATTACATCTGGGGGAAATATCTCCACAGTGGCTGGTTACTCCTCACAGAGTGAGTGAGCCAGGAGAGCAAACAGGAGAAAACTGCAGTGTTTCATGACCTGGGCTCCAAGACTACCATCATCCCCTCTTTATTCTGCTTGTTAGAAGAAAGTCACGAAGTGCAGCCCACACGCGAGGAAGGAAGATTAGGCTCTGCTCCTGGAAGGGAGGAATATCAGAGAATCTGTGAATGTATTTTAAAACCCGCACATGCATGAAGTTAGCAGCACAATCAAGATAATGAACGTATACCATGTTAATTCAGATTCTCAGCCAAATGAAATGTTAATGTGCTTAATAGTATTTCAACTTTGATGGTAAGTTTTTAAATTACACAAAGTATTTCCCCAAATACCACTGTTACCTTGTGTTCACAGAGGACCTTTCAGATTGAATTATTTTCAGAGCGTTTTCAAAATTGTTCTTAGAGCAGTCAGCACATCTTTTATGCATGAAGCTGGTAAACATCCAGCAATTTGGGGCCAGAAATATAAAGATTCCTTATTTGGGAGATAAAGAAAGGGGAAAGGATGCAGCAGAAGATAAATAAGAATATGTACATAAATTATGTTTAATGCCAGGCCTCTGACTCCCTCATGACCTTATCAGAAAACATTATTTGGAACATCTAAAGAAAGATGTTTTTCTGATAAATACAAAAAATGTGCTCTTACTTCTGGTATGCCAGCATCTCTACAGCAAGCACCTAGAGAGCACATTTCCTATCTCCTGAGTTTTTCTGAGAGCAAAGGGTTTCCTCTGTCATTGCTGCTCTCACAGCACCTGTGTGATGACCACAACGTCACAAATGACATTGCCGCCCTCCATGTAGTGTGCAACTTGTGTATATATCTGGCACTGTGCTGTTTCTTGAACACACATTAGCTCATTTCTTTCTTATAAACCCCGTAAGAGCTTTAGTAAGAGAGGAGTACTGTCCTCATTTTAACTTGTTTTTATGTGAAGAATGTTGGTGAAATTAAGACAACCATGGTCATCCATTCAATCATTTGTGCGCCCTTCATTCAGCAGCTCTTTTTTGAGCACTAGCTCCATGCCTGGTACTGTTTAGGTGCTGGGGGTTTTGAAGGAACAAAACTGCTAAAATTCTCTACCTTCAGAATTACAAGAAGGAAATGACATTTAAACACAGACTGTTCAAAGTCTGGATTCCTAACCACTTTATCAGTGGTTCTCAAACTTTTATGGGAGTAAACATCACCTGAGAAGCTTCATAATAGTACATCAGGTGGCCAGAGTATTGGAGCTTCATCTTAAGCATTCATTCTTTCCGATGAATATTCAGGGTTGATTTCCTTTAGGAAATGGTTTGATCTCCTTGCAGTCCAAGGGACTATCAAGAGTCTTCTCCAACACCACCGTTCGAAAGCATCAGTTCTTTGGCGCTCAGCCTTCTTTGGCCACTTTACACAAAGAGCCAACTCATTGGAAAAGACCCTGATGCTGGGAAAGGCAGGAGGAGAAGGGGATGACAGAGCATGAGATGGTTGGATGGCATCAGCAATTCAATGGACATGAGTTTGCACAAACTCCAGGAGAGAGTGAAACACAGGGAAGCCTGGTGTGCTGCATTCCATGGGGTCACAAAGAGTTGACACGACTCAGTGACCGAACAACAACAACCTTCCTTATGGTCCAGATCTCACGTCCATAGTGACTATTGGAAAAGCCATGGCTTTGACTATAGGGACCTTTGTTGGCAAGGTAATGTCTCTGCTTTTTAATATGCTATCTAGCTTTGTCATAGCTTTTCTTCCAAGGAGAAAGTGTCTTAATTTCATGGCTGCAGTCACCATCCACAGTGATTTTGGAGCCCAAGAAAATAGAATATGTCATTGTTTCCACTTTTCCCCCTTCTACTTGCCTTGAGGTGATGGGACTGGATGCGATGATCTTAGTTTTTTGAATGTTGAGTTTTAAGCCAGCTTTTTCACTCACCTCTTTTATCCTCTTTGAAAGGCTCTTTAGTTCCTCTTTGCTTTTGGCCATTAGATTGGTTTTCATCTACCTTTCTGAGGCTGTTGATATTTCTCCCGGCAGTCTTGATGCCAGCTTGTGATTCATCCAGCCCAGCATGCTGCACTCTGCATGGAAGTAAGCAGGGTGACAATATACAGCCTTGTCATACTCCTTTCTCAGTTTGGAACCAGTCCCTTGTTCCATCATCAGTTCTAACTGTTGCTTCTTGACCTTCATACAGGTTTTTCAGGAGGCAGGTAAGGTGGTCTGCATTCCATCTGTTTAAGAATTTTCCACAGTTTCTTGTGATCCACACAGTCAAAGGTTTTAGCATAATCAATGATGCAGAAGTAGATGTTTTTCTGGGACCCTTTTGCCTTCTCTGTGATCCAGCAAATGTTGGCAGTTTGATCTCTGGTTACGTCACAGGGCAAAGGGGAGTTTACATGTGTAATTAAGCTTATCGATCCTAAAGTGGAGATTATCCTAGTTTGTTCAGGTGAGACCAGTGTAATCACGTGATCCCTTAAAAGCATAAGAGGAGGGTGAAGGGCTGTGACAGAAAGGGAAGGCGGAGAGATTTCAAGAGTGAGCCGTGTTTGAGGTGCAGGCTCTAGGACATAAAAGTCATGTGCAGTGACTGGAGACAGGCTTCTAGGAGCCTATTCAAAGCGTGGAAGAGGCTCTGGGAGCAAAGACTGGTTTTGGGTGACAACTAGCAAGGAACCAAGAACCTCAACCCTACAACCACGAGAAACTGAATTTGGCCAACCTAAAACAGCAGATCATCCCCAGAGCCTCCGGTAAGGAATGTGTCTCTGTTGACACATTAACTTTTAGGCTACTAAGACCAGTAGGACTTCTGCCTACAGAGCTGTGAAATATTCATCTGAGCTGTTTGTTTTAAGCTGCAAAGTTTGTTGTAAATTGTTATGGCCTTGTAACAAAGCATGATACACAACCAGGAGTTGGGGTCCTGTCACACCTGTGCACAGTTAGGATGAATGAGTTTCTTACAGAAGATCGGGACCACATTCTGCAGCACCGAGGTTTACCTGGGAATAAAGATCTGCCTGTGCCAGTCCCACCAATGGCCAAGGTATTGTACTTGTCCCTGTGCTATATTGCATGAGGAATGGTCAAACTCCTTTTCATGGGCCGCCACTAGAAATGGCTTGAAAAGAAAAGGAGATACAGGGGGAATTACTTCTATAAGGGCCATTCGTTGTTAGGGGGTTTGCTGGGCTGTTTGTCATGATGTTGCCATGACTTCAGTAGCACTGCCCAGGGCTCTGTTTGCATGCTCACATTTTGACACTAATCTTAATAAAACAGCTGCTACTCCTGGACTTAATAATTCGTGGTTGAATGAAGAATAGGAACAGGTGAATGGGCAACCTTAATGGCTTTTGAATAGCTGGATAACCCGTGATGGCAAAGAAAGCGCTATTTTGCTCCATACTGGGGGAAGCTGTCCAAATTGGATAAAGCTGTATGAAACTGTGGTATCTGTTGAGTTGTGGTATCTGATAACTGATATCTGTTGTTGTTATCTGTTAAACTGTTGAGGTTTTTTTGTGTGTGTGTGCTTCACAAAACTGGACCACATGAAAATCACCTGAGACCCTTAAAAAAAAAATACTTGACCTTGGGTCTCAGCGTCAGAAAAATCTGATTAAATTAGTCAATATGGAGCTAATGAACCACGTTGAAAAGCCCTTCTCTGGGCTCTTTCCTTCAGAATTGGTTCTGTTTGGATCATTCTTGTCACAACAGGGACCAAGCTGTCTACCAGCCAACTTGCTATTCCCATGCTAAAGAATCTCAGGATAATAAGAAATTCAACTCATGTGCCTGGTGCATAAAGGCTTTTTTAAAAAATAACACTTGTTTCAGGCATAGATGAATAAAATAATACACAGTGCCTCAGAATATTGAAAATACCATAAAGATTGAAAATGCCATCAATTTTAATGATCAGATCATGAAGTGACTTGAGGGTGGTCTTAATATTAAATAATTAAACTCTAAGTGTTCTTTCAGAGTAAATCATTGTATTTATGAGGATGGCCTGGGGGTCAAATTTAAAAAAAAATTCTAAAAGGCTATTATACTCTTCAATATCATAATGCCTTTGGAAGAATTTCTTTTCTTTTCTACTGACAATTCAAGGAAAATCTTCTAGGTCTTTACCATTTAAGAGCAGACAGATAGTAAGAGATATTGAAATGTCTTTTATAGAAAGTCAAAGTAACCTCAGGGGATTGTTAAGGAGAGCACCAGCAATCGTGTAGTATGTGTTAATAGTAACTGTATTTTAAGCTACAGAAGGGGAAAAAGAGATTTTTCTGCATCTCATCTTAAGGTCTCGTTGAGTTTTGATAATATACAAAAATCTTGAGTACTTTTGTGAAAGCTCTGTTTTCATCTGTAGGATTGTGGCACCCGGGAATCTAATATATTTTTCAAGACTCTGTTTTCTTTAACCAGCTTTTGATTTCTTGCTCATACTATCAAATCTCCGTAAGAAATTTTCCTTTCCCTTCTGCTTCCCATTGCAAAACCTGACTGCCCTTCAGTTCAAGTATTAACAAATGGTCTTTTATGAATGACATCTTTTTCCTTGCTAAGCCCATGTAAATGTGTCAGTTTCTAGAATTTCCATTACCAACACCACTCCTTCCAAAGTTCTATTTTTTAAATGTCCTTTCAGTTTTGACTTGTTCTCCATTAGCCTACTCCTGTCTTTTGCCTTTTCTAGTCTATGAACAGAGGCAAGGGCAAAAAGATTCCAATGGATATGTTCATTTATACTTGACCTGAAGTGATGTCAGCCACAGCATCACACCTGGTGTATCCCAGTGAGAAAGTACAAAGGAGCAGCTGCCAACTTTTCAGAAATACAATTGCCTGCCCTTCTCTTGCAAATGGTTTTGTGATTTGGTGGAAGCACAGCAATTTAAAACCTTAGCTCAGTTGGGCTTGTCATCCACTTAAACAAAAGACTGCTGGCTGGCTGCTTTGACATGAACAATGTAGTCATCGCTGCTAAGATGAGGTTGTGCTTTTCTTGGTTTGTTTGAAAATTATTTAAAAGAAAAAGAACTTTAAACGTCTGTTTCAGTATGGACCTTAAAAAGACAGCTGTTGTTCATTTCATCATAAGTAGTTGTTGGAAGCTCTGTGCCCTACATATTAGTAAAAATATTAGGAAAGGACACGAGCAACTCACTTGAGATAGTTGTGCAGAAAATAAAGCACATAGAGATGGAGCAGAAGAGAGAGAAACAGGAGTACAGATGGGAGAATAAGCCTTGGATGGAAAGAGTATCCATTTTTTGCTTATATTTTCTAATTCAGCTCTCTTTAACATAGAATGATATGTAAGCCTCTTGAAATAAGGCAAAATAAAACCCTTATTAGACTGTCCTTAATAGCCTTTTCTTGTATTTATGAAGTACCTGAAAGAATAGTATCTTCACCAGTACCATTTGATTCTCTGCCCAGTGCAAAGTTTCTCCTCCATTGCTGATCTAAACCTGTCCCTGTCAAGGTAATCCTGAATTTTCTCCACATTCTCTGAAAATGTGGACCACTCCTGTGTCAAAACAAGCTCCTCTCATAGCTTGTCTCCCACCCTCGTCCCCTTCTCCATTTATCTCTTTTTTTAAAAAATTGAAGAATAGTTCATTTACAATGCTGTTAATTACTGCTGTACAGAAAAGTGACTCAGTTATTCATACACCTTCTTTTTCATATTTTTTCCAGTGTGACTTATCACAGGATACTGAATATACTGTGCTGTACGTAGGACCTTGTTGTTTGTTCATTCTATATATACCAGTTTGCACGTGGAAATCTTGAACACCGGATCCAACTATCTCTCACTTGCCACCCATTTGGTAACCACCAGTCTATTCTCTGTGTCCCTGATATGTTTCTGTTTCATAGATAGGTTCATTTGTGTCATATTTTAGACTTCACTTCTAAGTGCTATCATATGGTATCTGTCTTTCTGACTTCATTTAATATAATAATCTCTAGTTGCAACCATGTTGCTGCAAATGGCATTTTGTTCTTCTTAATGGCTGAGTAGTATTCCACTGTATATATGTACCTCATCTTCTTTTATCCATTCCTCTGTTGATAGACATTTAGGCTTTCCTGTCTTGGCTATTGTGAACAGTGCTGCTATGAACACAGGGATGCATGTATCTCTTTAAATTATAGTTTTGTCTGGATGTATGCCCAGGAGTGGAATTGCTGGATCATATGTTGATTCTATTTTTATTTTTTGAGGAAGCTCCATACTGTTTTCCACAGTGGCTAAACCAATTTACGTCCCCACTGACGACGCAGAAGGGTTCCTTTTTCTGTGCGTCTTCTCAGGCACTTGTTGTTTGTAGACCTTTAAATGTCCATCCATCACTTTAGCAGCTCCCTTTTTAAGTCGTCTTTGTGAGCTTGTCTTCCTTGGTTGCCTATAGGTGTAGTGTACCCTACTTCCCCGCCTGCTCTTCTGATTGATATATTCTCCTGAACTTTGTTTTCTCTACTCCCTAGAGTTTTAATTATTATCTCTTTTTTAATTGAGTATATTTGACATGCAGCATGTATAAATTTGTGTGTAGCATGTTACTTCAGTACCTCACATGCCCGCCTTGCTCAGTCGTTCATTGCATATTTGCACCCTTAAACAGCATCAGTCATATCCCCTACCCTATTCCCTGGTCACCATCATTTTACTGCCTTTTATGAGTTTGACTTTTTTATAGTTCACACAGGTGTTAGTATACAGTACTTGACTCTCTCCATCTGTCTTATCTCACTTAGCGTAATGTACTCAGGGTCTATCCATGTTGTTGCAAATGGCAGGATGTCCTTTCTCATGGGTGAATAATATTCCACGTATTTTTTATCCATTCATGAATGTTTAGGTAGTTTCTATGTCTTGGCTTTGAGAATAATACTTCAGTAAGCATGGGAGTGCATATAGCTCTTCAAAGTCCTGTTTGTATTTCCTTTGGCAATGTTATAGAAAAACTCAGTTTTCCTCCTTCCACTGTAGGAAAAATCTCAGTTCTTCCCTACTATGAGTTCTTCCCCGTGAATCTCTGTTACTTCTAAAAGACACTTCACTTCTGGTCACCAGATGTGTGGGAGTTTTTCCCCACGCCGAGTAATTTTCTGACAGCAGCTAGGTGTCCTGTGTGCTTAGTCGCTCAGTTGTGTCCAGCTCTTTGTGATCTCACGGATTGTAGCCCGCCAGATTCCTCTATCCATGGGATTCTCCAGGTAAGAATACTAGAGTGGGTTGTCATGCCTCTTCTCCAGGGGATCTTCCCAACCCGGGGATCGAACCCCATCTTCCACATTGCAGGTGGATTCTTCACCAGCTGAGCTGCCAGGGAAGCCCAGATTTGCAGCTAGTGTCTAGATAACTACCTGGATAGTATCAGGTCCCATAGGCTAAGGGATCAGGCCCACAAACTCCCTCCTTCCCCCTACTTTAGACACTATTTGCAAACTCAGGTCGTCACCTGGGCTTTTGACAAAATGACTGTCGATTGGAAGTTGCAATGACCCCTTCCTCATGTTTAATTAATTTGCTGGAGAGGCTTCTAGAACTTGGAAATGTTTTACTTTTTACTAGGATATGTTGAAGGATGTGGTTGAACATCCAGGTGGAAGACATGAGTAGCACAGCGTCTGTGGGAAGGAATACAGAGCTTCATGCCCTCTCTGGGCATGCCACTCTCCTAGCACCTCCATGTGTTCACCAGTCTGGAAGATTTCCGAACTCTGTACTCGTGGGATTTTATGGCGGCTTCCCCACACAGGCCTGAGCAATTGTCAACTCCATTTCTACTACTTCTCCCCTCTCTGGAGGATGAGGAGTGGGGCTGAAAATGCCAAACTTCTAATCCTGGCTTGGTCTTTCTGGTGACCAGTATCCATCCAGAAGCCCACTCAGGCTCTCTCAGTATAATAAATAAGAGAACTAAGGGTAATATCACTTAAGAAATTACAAGAGCGGGGGAGACTGTGCAAGATGATGGAGTAGAAAGACCCTGAGGTCACCTCCTCTCACAGGCACCCCCAAATCACAACTATTTGCAGAACAACCATTGATGAAGAATACCAGAGCCTGTAAGAAAAGATCTTCTACAAATAAGATGAGGAGGGACAGAACTGTGGTATAGTCAAACCCCATATCCCCGGGGTAGAAGGTTTCACAAACAGGAGGATAATTACAATTGCAGAGGTTCTCCCATGAGAGGTCTGAACCCCAGATCAGACTCTCCAGTCTGGAGGTCCTGCACTAGGAAGAGAGTCCCTAGATCATTTGGCTTTGAAGGCCAGAGAGGTTTACTTATGGACACGGGCTTCCCTGATAGCTCAGTTGGTAAAGAATCCACCTGCAATGCAGGAGACCCTGGCTTGATTCCTGGGTCAGGAAGATCCCCTGGAGAAGGGAATGGCTACCTACTCCAGTATTCTGGCCTGGAGAATTCCATGGACTGACTGTATAGTCCATGAGGTCTCAAAGAGTTGGACATGACTGAGCAACTTTCACTTTCACTTTAGGGCTTCCCAGGTGGCGCTAGTGGTAAAGAACCTGCCTGCCAATGCTTGAGACCTAAGAGACACTGGTTCAACCTCTAGGTTGGGAAGATCCCCTGGAGGAGGGCATGGCAACCTATTCCAGTATTCTTGCCTGGAGAATCCCCATAGACAGAGGAGCCTGGCAGGGTTGCAAAGAGTCAGACATGACTGAGCGACTAAGCATAGCACAGCAAGTTTTTAACAACTTAAGTTCAAATGCATCTAAAGCTCTACATTTTAATCTATCCCATTTCATGTTCTTGATGTCATATTTTACATTTTATTTTGTATTCCTGTTGTTGTTCACTTGCTAATTAGTGTCTGACTCTTTGAGACCCTATGAACTGCAGCATGCCAGGTTTCCCTGTCCTTCACTGTCTCCTGGAATTTGCTCAAACTCATGTCCATTGAGCCAGTGATGCCGTCCAACCTCAGTTGCCCTCTTCTCCTACTGCCCAATCTTTCCCAGCATCAGGGTCTTTTTTCCAGTGAATTGGCTCTTTGCATCAGGTGGCCAAGGTATTGGAGCTCCAGCATCAGTCCTTCTAATGAATATTCAGGGTTGATCTCCTTTAGGATTGACTGGTTTGATTTCCTTGCAGTCCAAGGGACTCTCAAGAGTCTTCTCCAGCACCACATTTCAAAAGCATCAGTTCTATGGCACTCAGCCTTCTTCATGGTCCAAATCTCACATCCATACATGACTACTGGAAAAACCAGGCTTTGACTGTACAGAAGTATATTAGAAGTCAGACACTTAGGCAGCAACTTTAAAAATACACAAATATATAGTCTCATGTGACTGTACACATAACTTTCACTGGCCACAGAGCCATGCAATAAAGGCATCTTGTGGGTGGCAGTTGCAGAAATTAGGGTGCTAGTTGAGTCCTTTAGAAAAGATATCAGTGGCTTAGAGCAAGGCAAAGGGAGAGCTGGACTCGAGGGATGGAGTCCAGTGGCTTCTGTCCATGGAAAGCTCCTCTGTTAGGCCCTAGCCATGCAACGAACTAGAAGCCTGTTCCCCAGGCTGAAGCTCCAGAAGAAGCAAAAAGATCTCTGTTCCATAAAGACAGGAGGGGTGTTTCAGTCTGCTGTCTGCACGGTGCCTCGGGGAGTGGAAGCTTGCCAAGAGCCATTGCTCTGTTTATCACCAGCCCAGGGAACTCAGGGAAGCAAGCCCTGCTGGTTTGATTGCTAGGCAATCAAGGGGTTTTCCCTGATGGCAACCACAAAAACCAAGGCCTTAGGCATAAAACCTGGACCTCAGATACGTGAAAGAGCCCTCCTCTTGGGGTGTGGAAGAGGGAGAGCACAAAGATGGTGCCTGTCTTCTGAGGTTCCTGGAGATTTCATGGAGCTCTTAGCTGTTTCTTTAGTTAGAAACCTGCCCCGCAGGCTGCAGCCCTGAAGATAAGCTAGTTGACTGCTTTCACAGAAATGCTGGGTTCCTCAGTCTGTTGCCTCTTGCTGTGCTCTGGGAGTGGCAGCCATGTAAGAACTCTTTCTCCATTATATTTTAGGACCTCAAACTTGAGCTCCAGTGGCCACCAGAGCCAGGTGCTTTGGTCCTGAGCAGCAGTGGTCAAAGCAGGGTGCCAGAGAAGGGTAAAGGCTCCTTTCTAAGAGATAAAGGTGAGCTGGAGAATGGGAGCGAGCCAGCACAGAGATGGTGCCCGCCAGCCTGTCCCCAGGGAGTACCTTGTCAGGCCTCCTGATGTGTGTTAAACTAGATGCCTGACCCTCAGGCTAACACTTTATGTGAAGAGGCTTATCTGCTTCTCAGCAGATAAGAGCCTGGGTTCCTCTCAGTTGATTGCCTTCCATGCTGGTCTCTGAGGCAAGTGAGTCAGAGCCCAGAAACTCTTTATGGGTTGTTTCTCGTTTGCTATGCACTTTGGGTCTTATGGATGTGATCCCCATTGACTTTAAAGGCCTTCCCTGGTGGTTCAGACAGTAAAGTGTCTGCCTACAATGCGGGAGACCCGGGTTTGATCCCTGGGTTGGGAAGATCCCCTGGAGAAGGAAATGGCAACCCACTCCAGTATTCTTGCCTGGAAAGACAAAAGCCTGGTAATTTACAGTCCATGGGGTCACAAAGAGTTGGACATGACTGAGGGACTTCACTTTCTTTCTTGTTTGCTATGCACTTTGGGTCTTATGGATGTGATCCCCGTTGACTTTAAAAGGTAGGTGTTTGGGGGTTTATCTCAGATGCATATTTCATGAGTTGGGGTACCTGATGTGGGGCTCAAACCCTGTGCTCCACAGGGAGAAGCCCTGGGTTTTGAGTTCCGTCCTGATTGTGGACATCACATCCAGGATGGAGTTTATGGTGAGACGGTGTCTCAGCTTCTCTTACCTGCTTTGCTTTTTTGTCTTTTAATTTGCTCAATGTGTAAGGGTTGCTCAGGTAATTTTTATGTTTTTTCCAGAGGAAGTTTTTCGATATGTAGCTGCAGACTCAGTATGTTCACGGGATGAAGTGAGTTCAGGATCTTCTGTGCCACCATCTTGAACCAGAACCTATACTTTGTCTTTTAGTTAATGGAACTAATATGTACTTAATTAGCTGCACCAGGAATGTCAGTGTCAGTCAGTTTCTAGTTCTCACTCTTCAAATCTTATTGGTCACCATTACCTACCTTCTAAATTGTGTATCCTGTACTCGCTACCACTACTGAGCCACTTTTATGTAAACTGTGCTGGGTCTTCGTTGGGCTCCACATTGTGGTGCATGGGCTTCTCTAGTTGCAGAGTGTGGGCTCCAGAGCCTGTGGGCTTAACTGTCTCTCAGCAAGTGGGATCTTAGTTTCCCGACCAGGGATCGAACTCACGTCCTGATAAAAAGGCATTCACTCTTGTCTCTAGTTGTAGAAGAGAAGGGGCCCAAACTGGAAATAGGCATCCTAGGATCAAAAATAATACAAACTGAAGGGAGATGAAAAAAGTTCTCAGACCAAGACTGAGAAATTCAGGAATATAGTCTCTTAGATATTTATTGTAATCTCCAAAAAATAAAACAAAATTAACCCAAAGAACAAAAATCACTTTCTATACAGATTTCACATACAAACTTAATACCTAATAGAGCACATACGTTTCTTACACAATTAATTTCAATAAAGAGAATTAAAACTTCACAATGTGAATACACTTTATAGCTTTAAACCCAGACAAAAGCTCCTGTGGACACATGAAGAGTCACAATAACTGCTGTGCGGCAGTAGTTTTCAGATAAAATCACAATCACTATATGAAAGCATTAAGCGGTTACTCAATTATTTCTCAGGAAGAGCTCCACAGTGCAGTCACTGGGGAGGAGCCAGTAGTGCCCGGTTTCAAAGAAAGGCCTTCATCTATGCACTTCCCCAACACTCTTTACGGGAAACACGGAGCCACAGAAAAACCTCTGGGCACACATCTGCCTGGTTGACGTTGGCCTTGACAGTGTCTTGTGGTTTGGTGCATGGGCAAAACATCTAAATCAGGGGTTCTAATGAGCTTCAAATCAGCCTGTTTTGGAACGAGTCTAGGGCTGCTCAGCAGCACCAAGGAATATGATGATGCTACAGCTCATCTTCCTCATGGGGACAAAAACAGAGCCAAACTGGGGCAAGCTGTGGGGTTTCTGAAGGCCAGGCTGGTTCTCCGGAGAAAAACAATGATCTCTAGCTGCTAGCCCTGTCGCCCTTCCATTCAAGGGAGCAGGCTGTGAGCTTTCCCGTTCATTTGCCTGGCACGGTCTCCTCTAATTCTCTTGTCACGTCTCACCTCTTCAGTGGAGCCATTCCTGACTGCTCCTGTCTTCATAAGTCTCCCATTCTCTGCGTTCCTATATCCTGACATAATGTAGCATTTAGATTATGTCCTGGCCTTCAGTCAGTAAGCTCATTAGGGGCCAGCGCCATACCTCTTCCATGATTGATTCCCCCAGCACTGAGCTAGTGCTGTTTGGTAACTACTGATCAGTAAACATTTCAACACACCCTTAAATTATCATTCTCATGTTGGCTACCTGCTTATATTTTCTTTTTTTAATTTGGCACAAAGTCATCTCTAATCTCCCTGTTCCACCCACCTCTATTTCGTCAGTGGGTGTGAACAAAATTTTATCTAGCACATGTAAAATAGGGCCACATATCACTGGTGGTGACCCAAAGCCATTTTATGTGATTGGCACATCTTCACATGTCAGTTTCAGGCAACTGCCATAGAGAGAACTGAAGGCTTTCTATGATGTACCAAGGGTCATGGTCATCTAAAACCAACTGCCCTTCATCATTTTTAGTGAAAAATGTAACTTTTCATCCCAAGGGTATTATGGTTTACTCTAACTAAATGAAAAAGCAAACCACAATATTAAAATGAGTGCTTTGCCTTAAGAATCGAAATGGCAAATAGGAGTTTAAGAGAGTTGTCCTACTTGAAACTTCATATTTATAAACACAATTTTTGGTGATCCTGCAATCTGGCCTAACTTCTTGATTTTCTATCTCAGTGAAGTTGTAGACCAAAACTGTGAGGCTAATCAAGGGGGTTTGAGGATGAATATATGAGTTTATGAAGATATACCAAAATGATTTAAGGGTTTTGACTTGTTTCTCTTATATTATCAGTGTGGACAATTGAGAATTGAAAGTGAATATAACAATAACATAAAAAGAAATCAATATCTTAGAGTTCCCAGGACTGACAGTGTGAAATTTGCAAACAAAATACTGGGTTAACAATAAAATATACACACAAATATGAGTGAAAATTCTTAGTAGACAGACATGGGATCAACATTTCAGAGAAAAATAAAAATGACTTATGTGCATATTTTTTCTTAGGTTTCTAAATTAACCTCTTATAAAAGGCTTCAGGAGAATTTGTAACTAAAGAAGGGAACACCTATTTAAAATAAACTAACAGCCATTCTGTCTTGAAAATAAAACCCACAATTCTAAAAGGCAAACTTGACATATATTCGCAGATACTAAATGTTTGGTCTTAATTAGGAATAAAACATACTCTGAAGTAGGCACAGAAGAGTTTCACATGACACCAATAAGGTATTTACTGTATAAATTGCACCACTAGACAAATACAGCTACAAGAAATAATTTGAGCAAGTCAAACAGTCATCAAAGCATCTCACACATTCATTATAATTCACTCTTTCATACTAGTTTATATACACTGAGTAAGTCATTAAATATTGCACTTATTGGCCCATGAACCCTCAATTCTGAGGTGTTGAAAAATAGAAAACAAATCTATTTTTTACAACATATTTCATGCAACATTTAAGACATTTCAGTTCCACAAACACCATTAAATAGTTGTACATTTGGACAGGTCAACGGTATCACATCACGTCTGACATTAACAATATATTAACAGGAATTAACAGGAAGTTTTCATTCAGCACATATCCTAGGGATGATGAGAAAATGTATGGAAAACCATCATACCAAGACAGCAAACAACCCCCAGACTTCACTTTTATGAGGAGTATGGAACCACTAGGCAGATGTAAGCTCGCTCACGTCCCTGAAAGGCCAGGTGTCTCTGGCTCACGTACCATCTGCATCTTTAGGAACAGCGTTCATGAACCTAAGCAACCTTTAGTGCCAAACAACATAAACATGGAAATATTTCTATTAAGAAATAAAGCCACAGCCAACTCTCAGTTGTCCACAATGAAGGAAAGTATGAACACAGGTGAACAAAATACACAGGTAACCCCCTGCCATGCCCCAGCCTCATTTCAGCAAGTGACGACTGGTTACAGTTACAGTACAGTAAACGTATCAGTGGGAGGTAAGTGGTGAAACTTAAGTCTCATTTCCCGTTCTTGGTCCTGTCATTCTGTGGGGGTAGTGCTTGAAAAAATTAAAACGATAAAAAATCAGGAACTAGAAAAGAGAACTCTAAGTGAAAAGCTCCGTTTGTCCACTGTCTCAATGGTCTGATTTTAATACTCAAACTTGGACAAAGACTTTGCAGTAATTTCTTTTCCCTAGAACATTTGCAAACTATATCCTCTCTATCCTCTCCTTTTAATGGAAATTAGTTCTATGCACAGACATACAAATCTAGTCAGTGTGAAGAATCTATTTTGTAGAACTTTTTAAAGAAAATGCCAGTTCCAGCTGGAGCATAGTAAAGCTTCCTTTTCCCTGGCACTGAGAAAGCACCATAGATGGAACTTCTTCATAGAAAAGTGTGTTTGAGTGTGTATGTTCTGGGAGGCGCAACACTCTTGTGGCCCAAATGTAAATAGCTTAATCCATTTAAGGGAAATATTTGATTAGCGTGTCAAGCATTCCTGTAAAGATTTTTAAGAAACCAAAAATATTTATTTATGAAGTAACAATAGGTGGATATGTTTTAAATAAATTCTCCAGGCGTGTTTTTGCACGCCCCCCCACCCCCCCCCGCCCCGGGACACTGTGTTTTTGGAATCTGGAACCCCATAGGTGCAATGTAGAGATAATCAAGACTTTTTTTCCCCCTGGTTATAAGCTTCATCTTTTATCTACGTTTTCCCAGTTTGTTTCAAAATATAAAACAGGTTTACATCTTTGATTGGCTTTGATCAAAAGCTACCTAAAATATAAAGGACTCTAAAAAGCTGACCCTATTGGTTCAGCTCATCAGAAAGACTTCACCACTTTACTGGCAGACCCCTAAAGCACAAGTAGTTTACTCAAATGGACAAAGCCAAGCAGAGTTGGAGAGGCTGCACTTCCAGGGGGTGATTAGAAAGGCCACATGGGCCTGGTTGCTCACACGGCACTCCGACACGACACACCAAGTACCCACATAAAGGATCAAAGAGTTCTAGCTGCTAGTCATGCACACTGTCATTTAGAAAGACAGGCTTCTTCAGACAGACAGACCACCTCCCAAGTATACCCCACCAAAACTTCCTGATGGAGCATTCCAATAGCATATGAAAATGGTTAAACACTTTTTGGTTGGAAGGGTTTTAGTCATGACTTTAAGACTTAGATTAGTTTTTCATATGCAGCTGCTGCCTCTGCCTTGGTACAGCTTGGGAGAGTCTGGATACATTTTCAATATAGTCCCACACATTCCACGTGGTTGACTGAAAAATGGCACAGCGCATCCTCACCAAGCAAGAAGATTCACATCAGATAAAACACATCACGATGAGCCCCGATTACCAGCTACCATGCTCTGAAATGAATGTTGTTTCATGGAAGTTAACAGTAGATGCGTGTTTTTCTTAAACAGAAGCATCCCTGAAAGTATTGTCAGCATAGACATAGTTAAAATTGGAAGTTTAAGTTGGTTCCTGAAAGATAACCACTGTGCTGAGCCAAAGAACTATAATTAATCTGGATAAGAGTTAAGTAGCTGAAATAGATATTTGTTTGTGGCTAATATAGATATTTTATATAATTGGGGTTGTACTTTAATAGAATTTATAGTTCGCATTTAATGTAACACTGCTGCAGCTTTCTCTGTAGCCAAAGGCATCATCATAGTTCCCTTTCCAAATAAAAATCTTGGCACTTATTTATTAGGCAACGGGGGGTAATGATTTTAAGGGAACCTAAGGAGGAGGTTAGAAGTTCAAGGCAGTGGAAGCTGTTCAGGGAGGGCAGTGACAATGAATTAATTCACTGACTTAAAGCAGTTCTTCTTAGGAGCTCGGACATACAATGCTGACTTGTAAACTGCCATCTTAGGACTCAAGTTCCATGTACCTTCTATATTTACTCACATCCCCAGAAGCTAAAATGCAGATCCACTCCATAAATGACTATAAATAATTTCCAGTCTGATTTTTCATTTACATTTAGAACAGAAAGGAAGTCCCCAAACCAAAGCTCTTGGAAATATCTGCTCAAAACAATCAAGATTTGATTATAAAAGTAATCAAAGAGATGGGGTGATGAGATGAGTGGCAGTGGAAGACAAATTCGTACTTGAAACACTAATTGAACTGCATCGAGGCTAAAAGATGGTTGTCTACACTCTAACACTTTGTAAGATGTCTTTGTGCTTTTGAATACAGATTTAGTTAGGCAATTAGTAAAAAATGATCTCTGGTTATTCAGGCTGTTGGCAGATGGAGAGAATATGGGAGGTATTGTATGCATGTGTGTTTATATACATTCATGTGCGTGATGGCCAGAAGGCTGAAAAACCTTGGAACTAGTGTTATAACTTATATGTAATACAGCTTGATGCCAATAGAAGTTTACTCAGTTAATCCTGGACTGGTTCTTTTTCTGCCAAATTTGATTTTACAGCCAAGATCTCTTGATGAGATTAGGAACAGAGGATTTTTCTCTTTCCATGTGCTTTATATAGCAGGAGCATTGGTGCTCAATCCTTTCTGGAAGCTTCTACTTGGTGAAATTCATACCAGGGTGAGAGCTTCAGACTGACCCTCAAATCAATTAGGAAGGCTCTGTTTCCACTAAGGTCTGGGAAGCAGAAATTATTGAGTGTTCCTCGCACTGACACCTGGACTATTTGTTGTGTGAAGCTCCCCTGACTGTCATAAAGCAGCACAACTTTGGTATGTTTGATACTGTGTACGTGGGTACTTGGGTTAGGTCTTCTGGTTCGGGGGCCAATTAATTCCAACAGAAATTAGCTCTTTGGGAAAAGTGTGTACAGGAGGGTAAAACTCAACTTCCTTTCCAATTTTCTACCCTCTGATTTTGCTTTCGATTTTACAATATTACACATATCAAGGGCCTTCTGAAAAGGCCATCTGAGACATCCTATTTAGTATATTGAGGTCCTTGACATCTGTATGAATGTATGTGAGATCAGGGCTAAGAGTGGATGGGAAGGTGTTCCTGGTTCTGTTGCTTCACGTTAAACTGGAAAAGTCAGCTTAACAGCTGTATTGTTTAACATGGCCGTGTTAGTCTAGGTTATAGAAATATTACAATATCATGCAAACAGGCTTCTGTTGCAAACAAATTCGCCTTGATGGCTCCCACCTTCCCTCGCTTCCCTTCAGTTTAATTTCTGTGATTTTTGAAGCTGGTTTGCCCTGTTAAAATCTAATAAAGCATTAATGTCGTGTCTTCACTAAAGCCTACCCTGCAGAGTGCCAAAGTGAAAACTTACTGCCAATTAGTAGATTTTAAGCTAAGAAGATGAGACATAATAAAAATGTGGACATGCTTAAGAGATCCCAAATGCTTTCTCCTGTAATTATCATCTTCTAACTTACTAGTAATATTTGTGATCTACTTCCCTGACTTGCAGGCATTTTATTCTCCAGAGACCTCTTTAGATATATGCATCTTTCCCTATAAATATCTTGGCTTAAAAATCTTGCACTCAACATTTTTGGGAAGTTTCTCTATTTTTTCAAAGAGAAAACAATGTTTAACATGATCACCAAAAGAGGAGGAACGTTCCCCTAACAGAACTGTCCTTACAAATATGCCATTGTGTGCCTTCTTAGCTGTGAACAATGCTGGGTAGTGATACAGATACTATATCTCTTTTTGTGCTCATTTAGACTCGCCGGTGGGATTGGTTTGCTTGTTCACTGTATAAGGTCCTCGAGAAATTTAGGAAAATGATTTCCTTTCTCTTCTCAATTTGCTTATGGCATCCTAAGATATTTCTGTAATCCTCAGCTCCAAAGAGTGGCCTCTGAGTCCCTTAAGCATGGATAAAGGCTTACATATTGGGATATACCTTAAAAGTGTAAATACTTGGAGTTAAAAAGATTAGAGATGATGGTTGCTTTTCTTCAACCTGAGAACCGTGGAGATACTGCTTAAATGACTTCTAACCAGGAAAAAAAAAACCTGGGTAGGTGTGAGCAGAAGGCAGTGGTTTGGGAAGCAAGTCTACATCCTATGGGAAGAGAGACTCTAACAAGCTTCAACTTAACCTCTGTTCCAAGGATAGATGATGGTTCCAGAAAGTTGTGGTGGTATATGCCATGGGGGAAACTCAGGCCTTGGAATCCTACACTTATCATTCTGGATTAAGATGCTTGATATAACACATTCAACAGATACTTCAGTCTGTCAGTGCCCTCAAATATTTAGAATGTTGGGTGGAGCAGTCCTGGGCTAGGAATTCCTTTTTTAAACATCCCAACTAAAACTACTGTTGAAGTCTAGTTCCAGTCAGGTCAATATTCATCTCTTAGGAAATTTGCAAGGGCCTTAAAGAATAGTTTCTTTATAGTCAGTGATCTTCTCAGTTATTAATAACATTGAAAGATAGAAACCTGAACCATAAACCAACCAGGCTCACAACAGTCTCCCTAATCATGAGTAATATTTCCACTTGATATTTCAATTGAGAGTAAAGCAAATAAGGTCTCCTAAGATCATCCCCTGCCCATACCACACACACAACCAAATTCTTGGTTATCATTCCTACAAGTGAATCGCATAATTTGAACCCATGGCACAAGTCAGTTGTATGAAATTATAATCAGAAGTCCCAGCAGTAGCTTAATCTAAGAAATCTGAAACAAAAAAGAGCCTAAAAGACAATAACAAATCACATGCAAATACCAGATGTTTATAGATGGATAGTCCTTACAAAGTTAAGATCACATATTTGCCACATATTAACACAGGGAATCTCCCCAGAATTGAATGCATGTTCGAGCCACTGACATCAAAGATTTCCCTCAAATAGTTATTAGGCAGTATAAATGAAGGCTAATCAATCATTTATAAATGCTGTTTTTAGCAACCAACCCCTCTGGAGCTGCCTGTACGGGGGACACTAACAGCCACAGTTGGGCTGCGGTGGAGGAGGGGTTTCCTTGAGTCTTGTGTTCTGCTTTGCGGCAGTGATGGCTGGATCCGTCTCCAGGCTCTCGGACATCTTGTCACAGATGATATCCACGAGACGCTCAAATGTCTGCTTGACATTAATGTTATCCTTGGCACTTGTTTCAAAAAATTCAAATCCTGGAAGAGAGACACAAACACAGCTTGATCATTTCCTATGTGTGCTGAAATTAAATGGGACGTGGTCATGGGAGGCTGGCAGTGACTGGTGGATGTGGTTTAGGTGAGAGATAGGTGTGAGGTGTCATGTGAACATATTGCTATCCATGAACCAGGAACAACAGTACAAAGTGGAATTAGTGATAGTTGCATCTTATTCTTCTCTCAACAAAAAAAAATACCTTGGCAAGAGTTGGTAATAGTAACATGAAGACTCCTCAGCATTGAGTCCATGCCATCCTTCCCCCAACCCCCAGATCACCATGTAGCTTCTTCTAATCTTTTCTAAGACGGGGGGTTATTTGGCTTTTTTTTTCTTTCCTCATTTCGGATTCTACCAAAGTTATTTTTATTTTTTCATTAATTTGAGGCTTAGAAGACTTCATGTTCATATTCTGCTGTGAAAGGGACTCCCAAACACCAACACAGTGTGGCCCTTTTTCCATGTCTGTCCTAGTGAAGCATTTGAGGGTAGGCCTTTGGTAGATTCCCAGTATTTCACTGGACACATGGTGGCACTAAAGAATCACTGGATTTACCTTAAGTGTGCTTCAGCCTCCTTTAGGAAATTTAAGTGGTGTTAGCCTAACAGCGCTCCAGGGCTTTGTATGCTACTGCATCTAGCTACTGATGCTGATTTTCCAGAGCTTCTGTTATCTGTCAGCAGTGTTTTTACCAATATCTGGGAACGGATACGATGAATTCAAATGAGCTGCCAGAAGTGCGAGATGGTACAAAAATGCCGTGAGAGGTTCACGCTTCTGCTGATGCATCACTACCTGGGCAGAAGCAGCCTCAGTACTCTGCTCTGTGCGCAATCGTATCACCCCATTGTTTGCAGTCACATTCCACTGGCTGAGCGTGCCAGTCAGTTGCCATGACAACCGCCCCACTAGGTCAGCCAGAGATTGCTCTGGTCCATTCAGGGGATGTTGATTTAGGATGTATTGGGCTGAACACAGAAATGCTTTCCTAATCCATTCTGAATTTTACACCCTATAAATCCTTCTGGTTACATCTGGCCCTATCTCCGAGGAACCACATGGATTCAGAGTGATTAAATCATGTGATTTCATCCCAGCTCCTGAGGCCAAATGAGAAAAAACAGATTAATATTTTGCATCTGTGTCAAAACTGCTCTTACAACCTAGAAATACTTATTTTCTTAAGCACTATTGAAGATACACAACAACAAGCAATTTTTATGAAAATTTTTGATTTGGTTAAGATCAATGACTATGTCTGAACTTGAATTTCTCCAGTTACTGTGTAGTCTGTTGTTAAAATGTGAGTAACCACAGGATTTGCGCTGAAGGAACCTCATGAGTTAACACAGATTTTATAAAATAGAAGTGAATATTTCAAGCCCTTTCTGGCTTTTATTTCCCTTTCATTTGTCTCTCCAGATAGTGTTTATGTAGCTCTCTTAAATTCTGCATTTCTTTACAGAAAATGCTATCTGGCTTAACAAGAATTCTCTAACATTTGCAGTCTATCGGGCTAGCTGATTCACCTTTCAACAGTGTGATCCAGATTTTGGAAAAAAATGATTGCTTAAATCCTCACTTGCCTAGATGTCAGAACTATCTGCATCCTTGTGGGGATTTTCTCAGTTTTAACAGGAGGGTAATTTGTACCAATGTACAGAATTTCTTTTCTCCAAAGGTTTTAATTTTCTCTCTTCTATGACATGTCTTTTATTGGTTAGCACGATTGGGAGAAAGCACTGAAATTGAAGGGTATCATAAAAGATGTGGCCATTGTAAAACAAACAGTAATCCATGAAAAACCTTTGCCAACTGTGATTCTTTTAATCTGGGCTTTGAGATGCATACTACTGCTGTTGTACAGCCTGAGGTGAGTAAAACGACCCTCCGTCCCAACAGCCAGAGTGCTCTCAGTGGCTGTCACCTGCAACGCCAGGGACAGACCACCACGTAATAATAGCCCTCCATTTATCCAGCGTGGCTGGAGGAGGAGGTACCATCCTATGGTGAGAGGGAGGATTTGGCCACAGGAGCAGTATTTACTGAGAAAGTCATGTTTTTATTCTTATGATCCTTATTTATGATATTTGTCTCTCATTAAGCTCCAATGAGAAAATATACGTAAAAGTGCCAAGAAAACCAGAAAATGCTATAATTATATCATATAATAATTATGTAATTAAAGAATACTCTCATTAAGAGTAACAAACTATTTTGGGTAGTTACTGTAGAACAGGTAGTATTTAAAGCACTTTATACGTTTTATACATGAGGTAGGTGCCAGTATTTTCTCCAAATTATCAGGAAGGCAATGGAGGCACAAAATGGCTGAATACTTTGCTCAGACATTTACTTTACCAGCCAGTAATGGCACAGCGGGCATTTGAACTAAACAAGAACTTTTGCCAGCACTTTCAGATACTCTGCAGAGGCTATCATTTGGTTCCAGTAGAATCGGAAGTTCTATACTGATATAACAGACTTTCATCAATTTAAATAGTTAGATTTAACACTCCCAGTGAACCAAGTGAAACATCTTTTCTTAATGATCCCAAAGATACTCTGGTATTTTATGCTGCCTAAGGTTAGAGCTGACTCACTGGAAAAGACTCTGATGCTGGGAGGGATTGGGGGCGGGAGGAGACGGGGACAACAGAGAATGAGATGGTTGGATGGCATCACCATCTCGATGGACATGAGTTTGAGTGAACTCCGGGAGTTGGTGATGGACAGGGAGGCCTGGCGTGCTGTGATTCATGGGGTCACAAAGAGTCGGACACGACTGAGCGACTGAACTGAACTGAAGGTTCATCAAGGTAGCCATCAAGACAGCTGTATGTCTATAGAGAAATATCTCAAAGGTTCTGGAAATTAGGCCTGCTCTCACTGACCACATGAGCTGTTTGTCATAAAATGAGATATTCAGGATAAAAATCAACATCATTATTTTAACATATAGTTATTTGGATTCAGGGCAAAGCAGTTTTGTTGTTTAGTTGCTAGGTCATGTCTGACTCTTGCGCCTCCATGGATGCAACCTGCCAGGCTCCTCTGTCCATGGGAGTTTTTTGGCAAGAATATTGGAGTGGGCTCCCATTTTTCTTCTCCAGGGGATCTTCCTGAGGCAGGGATTGAACCCACTGTTCTTGCATCTTCTGCACTGGCAGGCAGATTCTTTACCACTGTGCCACCTGGGAACAAAGCAAGTCTACTGTGCAATAAATAATTTTCCCTCCAGGGGAATCAGTATCTTCATCCAGGCAACTTTGTGTTAGACTACACCCCACGCCTCTGTGTGTCCATGGTGTTGAAAGCTTGTGGAATAAATCCTTAACATTTCAGCCTTTATTTTTCCATTGAATCCTTGTTAGATTTTCTGGCCATTACCTCTCAATGTACCATACTTCAACTATGGTGGTTCAGACGGTAAGGAATCTGCCTGCAATGCAGGACACTCGGGTTTGATCCCTGGGTCAGGAAGATCCTCTGGAGAAGGGAATGGCTTCTCGCTCCAGTAATCTTGCCTGCAGAATTCCATGGACAGAGGACCCTAGAGGCTACAATCCATGGGGTTGCAGAGTCGGACATGACTGAGCAACTAACACTTTCACTTTTCAACTTCAGCAATAGCAACATGCCCTTGTTCTTAGAAATATTTAACCCCCCATCCATACACACAATCATTGGAGAGCCAGCACTTCAGCCAGTGATCCTTAGGAAACAGTCTTTTTCATAAAACTTTGAAGATCATTTCCAATTTATTAAGTAGGACAGTGGTTCAGCAGATCAAATAAGTAGCCCAAGGTCACACTGCAAGCTAATTTTGAAGGGTGACAGAGATCTCCCAATAAATAGGTTACTGGTTAAGCCTACAGCTATGGACATCTGTCCCTCAGACTACATCATTCAGTATTAATAATTACAGCACATATGTTTTCATCAGCAAATCAGTGGACACTTTCAGTTAACCACAGATACTAATCATCCATTCTGATTCCTCTCTGGCACAGACAGCACTGTTCTCAAGTTGGATGAGCCTATGGTTCAGTACATATATTGAGCTGTATAAAATCAGCAGATAACCTTACGGGGATTTCCTTGTGTGTCATTTGTTGCTTTTCCCGTGTTGCTTGTATATTTTCTCTCTGTATTTAATTTTTGTCAGTTTGATTAATATGTGTCTCACCGTGTTCCTCCTTGGATTTATCTTATGTGGGAGACTCTGTACTTCCTGGACTTGGGTGACTTTCCTTTTCATTGTTTCCTTTCCCTCATTAGGGAAGTTTTCAGCCATAATTTCTTTGAATATTTTCTCAGGCCCTTTCTCTTCTTCTGGGACCTCTATAATGCAAATGTTGGGTGCATTTAATGTTGTCCCAGGGCAAGGAAGCAGAGAGGTGGTACAAACCAGCTTTCACTCTACTGTCCAAAGGATGTTATCCTGATTTCGTACCACTAGAGGTCTACCTACAATAGAATCACCTGAAGTACTTAAAAATTTTTAAACTTCACCTCAGACATACTAAACTGGAGTTGTAAGGAAAAGGACCTTCAGTTCAGTTCAGTCGCTCAGTCGTGTCCGACTCTTTGCGACCCCATGAATCACAGCACGCCAGGCCTCCCTGTCCATCACCAACTCCCAGAGTTTATCCAAACTCATGTCCATAGAGCTGGTGATGCCATCCAGCCATCTCATTCTCTGTCGTCCCCATCTCCTCCCGCCCCCAATCGCTCCCAGCATCAGAGTCTTTTCCAGTGAGTCAACTCATCGCATGAGGTGGCCAAAGTATTGCAGTTTCAGCTTTAGCATCAGTCCTTCCAATGAACACCCAGGATTGATCTCCTCTAGAATGGACTGGTTGGATCTCCTTGCAGTCCAAGGGACTCTCAAGAGTCTTCTCCAGCACCACAGTTCAAAAGCATCAATTCTTCGGCGATCAGCTTTCTTCACAGTCCAACTCTCACATCCATACATGACCATGGGAAAAACCATAGCCTTGACTAGACGGACCTTTGTTGGCAAAGTAATGTCTCTGCTTTTTAATATGCTGTCTAGGTTGGTCATAACTTTCCTTCCAAGGAGTAAGCGTCTTTTAACTTCATGGCTGCAATCAGCATCCGCAGTGATTTTGGAGCCCAAAAAAATAAAGTCTGACACGGTTTCCACTGTTTCCCCATCTATTTCCCATGAAGTGATGGGACCAGATGCCATGACACGAATTTTAAAAGGCTCCTTAGGTGGTTTCTTATGCACATGAAAGGTTAAGAGTCACTAGCCTCTCTACACCCATGTTCATTACAGCATCATTTACAGCAGCCAAAACGTGGTGGCTAACCCAAGTATTTATCAGCTGATGAATGAGTAAACAAAATGTGCTATATACATACAATGGACTAATGTTAAGTCTTAAATTCTGACACATGCTACAACATGTATGAATCTTGAAATTATGCCATGTATAATAAACTAGTGACAAAAAAATACAAAGTAGTCAGATTCGGAGGGACAGAGTGAAGGACCAGAGGCTCAGGGAGGGAAAAACAGATGTCACATAACAGGTATAGAGTTTCACTTTTGCACAATGAACTGCACTCTGGCAATCTGTGGCACAATGAAGTGGATACATGCTAAACTGTACGCTTTAAGATAAAGCTTACCATGTTTTACCAAAATTAAAAAAAAAGCAATAAATGTCTAAGAATCTAAGAATACAAGAAGAATCATAATCTCAATAGCTCAGGGAACTAGAAAAAGAGCGAACGAACAAATCTCAAAGGTAGCAGAAGGAGAGAATTGACAAAGATCAGAGTGGAAATAAATCAAATAGAAACAAACAAAAAAGTAAGAGCTGATTCTTGGAAAAGATAAGCAAAAATGACAAACCTATAGCTAGACTCTCCAAGAAAAAAAGAGAGGACTCAAGCCAGAAATGAAAGAGAAGCCATTAGCAGAGAAACACAAAGGATCGTAAGAGACTGCCATGAACAATTATATACCAACAACTAGAGGAAATGAATAAATTCCTAGAAACATACAATTTCCCAGGACTCAAACATGAAGAAACAGTCTGAACAGAATAAACACTAGTAAGGAAATTGAATAAGTCATCAAAAACCTTTCAACAAACAAAAGCTCAGGATCAGATGGCTTCACTGGTGCATTCTATCAAATGCTTAAAGAAGAATTAATACTAACATTTCTAATGCTTTATTTTATGAGGTCAGTATTACCCAGATACCAAAATGAGACAAGGATACAACAAGAAAATTACAGGCCAGTATCTCTAAAGAACATAGATGTAAAATATCCTCAACAAAATATTAGCAAACCAAGTTCAATACATTGAAAGAATTATATACCATGATCAAGTGGGATATATTCCAGGGATGCAAGGATGATTCAGCATCTGCTATCAGTCAACAGGATATACATATGAACAAAATGAAGGATAAAAATCATAATTATATTAATAGTTACAGAAAAAGCATTTAACATAATCCAACATCCATTTATGATAAAACTCACAAAGTGGATATAGAAGGACTGTACTTCAACATAATAAAGGCCATATATGCCCACCCCATAGCTAACAGCATACTCAGTGGCAAAAAGCTGAAAGTTTTCCTGCAGGATCAGGAACAAGACGGAAATACCATCTCTTGCCACTTTGGTTCAGGATGGCAGTGGAAGTTTTAGCCAGAGAAATCAGGAAAGAAAAGGAAATAAAAGACATCCAAATTGGGAAAGGAAGGAGTAAAACTGTTACTACTTGCAGATGACATAGTAAATACAGAAAACCTTAAAGACTCTATCACAAAACTGTAGAATAAACAAATGCAGTAAAGTTGCAGGATACAAAATCAGTATATAAAAATCTGTTTTGTTTTCTATTCATTAATAACATTATCAGAAAAAAATTTAAAATCCCAGTTACAGTTACATTAAAAAAGAATAAAATACCTAGGAATAAATTCAACCAAGATGGTGAAAGATAAGTATACTTATCTGCAAGACACCAATGAATAAAACTGCAAGACACTAACAGGAAAAATCTGAAGATACAAATAAATGGAAAGATCTTCATAGATTGGAAGAATATTGTTAAAATGTCCATGTTACCCAAAGGAATCTACAGACCTGGTGAAAATCCCTATCAAAATTCCAATGGCACTTTTCACAGAAATAGAAAAAGCAATCCTAAATTTTAATAAAATTACAAAACATTCCCCAAAATAATCAAAGCAGTCTTAAGCAAGAACAAAGCTAACGGCAACATACTACCTGATTTCAAACTAGTAATATATTACAAAGCTATAGGAATCAAAGGGAGCTTTCCTGACAGCTCAGTGGTAAAGAATCTGCCTGCAATGCAGGAGACCCGGGTTCAGTCCCTTGGTTGGGAAGATCCCCTGGAGAAGGAAATGGCAACCCACTCCAGTATTCTTGCCTGAAAAATCCCATGGGCAGAGGAGCTACAGCCCTTTAGGGTCACAAAGAGTTAGACATGACTGAGCAACTAAGCACATATAGTAATCAAAACACTATTTTGTGACATAAAAATAGACACACAGATCAGTGGAAAAGAAAGCTCAGGAATAAAGCCATGTATGTGTGGTTGAATAATTTACAACAAAGAAGCCAAAAATATATAATGAAGAAAGGACAGTCTGTTTAAAAAGTGGTACTGAAAAATCTGGACAATCAGATGGAAGACAATAAGACACTAACTTACCCCATACACAACAATTAACTCAAATTGGATAAAAGATTTGAATGTAAGACCTAAAACTATAAAACTGTTAGAAGAAATACGAGCTGTAAATGCCTTGAATTAATCTTTGTGATGATATTTTACATCTGACTCTAAAAGTAGAGGCAGCAAAAGCAAAAATAAACAAGTGGGACTGCATCAAACTAAAAAGCTTCTAGGAAACTATCAACAAAATGAAAAGGCAACCTATACATTACTGATAGCAAAAAAAAAAAAAAAAGCTCAGCATCACTAAATATCAGGGAAGTGAAAATCAAAACCACAATCAGACATCACCTCACACCTGTCAGGATGGTTGTTGTCAAAAACATAAGAAATAATACATGTTAGTGAGAATGTGGAGAAAAGGGAATGCTAGTATACTGTTGATGGGAATAAGTTGCTATAGCCACTGTGGAAAACAGAATGGAATTCCCAAAAAAATTGAAAATAGAAGTTCTGTATGATCCAGCAATTCCACTTCAGGTTATTTAGCTGAAGAAAACAAACAATAACTGGAAAACACATGTGCACCCTCATGTTTATCACAACTATATTTATAATAGCTAAGACATGGAAGATTTCCGGGAGAAATATCAATAACCTCAGATATGCAGATGACACCACCCTTATGGCAGAAAGCGAAGAAGAACTAAAGAGCCTCTTGATGAAAGTGAAAGAGGAGAGTGAAAAGGTTGGCTTGAAGCTCAACATTCAGAAAACAAAGATCATGACATCCGGTCCCATCATTTCATGGAAAATAGATGGGAAAACAGTGGAAACAGTGTCAGACTTTATTTTTTCGGGCTCCAAAATCACTGCAGATGATGACTGCAGCCATGAAATTAAAAGATGCTTACTCCTTGGTAGAAAAGTTATGACCAACCCAGACAGCATATTAAAAAGCAGAGACATTACTTTGCCAGTAATGTCAAAGAGAGTCCCTTGGACTCTCAAGAGTCCAAGGGACTGCAAGGAGACCCAACCAGTCCATTCTAAAGGAGATCAATCCTGGGTGTTCATTGGAGGGACTGATGCTAAAGCTGAAACTCCAATATTTTGGCCACCTCATGCGACGAGTTGACTCACTGGAAAAGACTCTGATGCTGGGAAGGATTGGGGGCGGGAGGAGAAGGGGATGACAGAGAATGAGATGGCTGGATGGCATTACCGACTCTGTGGACATGAGTTTGAGTGAACTCCAGGAGTTGGTGATGGACAGGGAGGCCTGGCGTGCTGTGATTCATGGGGTCGCAAAGAGTCGGACACGACTGAGCGACTGAACTGAACTGAACTGACTCATTGGAAAACACCCTGATGCTGGGAAAGATTGAGGGCAGGAGGAGACAGGGATGACAGAGGATGAGGTGGTTGGATGACATCACTGACTTGATGGACATGAGTTTGAATAAACTCAAGGAGTTGGTGATGGACAGAGAGGCCTGTCGTGCTGCAGTCCATGGGGTTGCAAAGAGTTGGACGTGACTGAGTGACTGAACTGAAGACACGGAAACCGCCTAAGAGTACACAGATTGGGTGAATTTTTAAAATGTGATATATATGTGTGTATATATGTGTATATGTATATACAAACAAAATATTATTCAGTCATATAAAAATGAAACCTTGCAATTTGCAACAACATGGATAGACTTTGAAGGCATTATGCTAAGTGAAGTAAGTCAAACAGAGAAAGACAAATACTGTATGATCTAGTGTATATGTAGAATTAAAAATGGTTAAGCTCAAAGATACAGAGAACAGATTAGTGGTTGCCAGAGGCAGGGTTGGGGGATAGGCAAAATGGGGGTCAAAGAGTACAAATTTGTTATAAAAGATTCACTATCCTTATACACTGTTGATGGGAGTGTAAAATGACACAGCCTCTTTGGAAAACATTCGGACAGCTTCTCAAATGGTTCAGCATACTTACTGTATAACCTACAATTCCACTTCTAGGTACATTAGCACGAGAAGTGAAAACATGTCCACAAAAATTTTGCACAAAAGTATTTAGAATAGCAATAGTTATAATAAAAAAGTGAAAACAGCCTGAGTGTCCATCAACTGATAAGTGGATAAATAAAATGTGGAAAATGAATATAATGGAATACCTTTCAGCCATAAAACATACTGATACAGGCCAAAATGTAGATCAACCTTGAAAACATTATGCTAAGTGAAATAAGTCGGACAAAAGGACTATATATTACATGATTCCATTTGTATGTAATGTCCAAAAGAGGCAAAACTAGAGAGAGTCAGGAGAAATAGGGGGTGAATACTAATGAGCATGGGGTTTCTTCCTGGGGTGATGAAAATTGATTGTGTTAAAGGTTGCACAGCCCTGTGAATATACCAAGAGCCACTGGACTGAACAGTGTAAATGGGTGAAATGCATTGTATGCGCATTACAGCAATAAGCTGTATGATATATTTATCACTGCTTTATCCATTTGGTACAGATGATCTTATTTACAAAACAGAGACACAGACATAGAGAACAAATGTATAGACACCACGGTGGGAAGGTGGTGGGATGCACTGGGAGATTAGGATTGGCATATGTCCACTGTTGACACTATGAGTGAAATAGATAACTAATAAGAATCTACGGTATAGCTCAGGGAGCTCTGCTGAGTGCTCCAAGTGAAATTGAGAAGCGTGAAAGCGTTAGTCGCTCAGTCCTGTCTGACTCTCTGCAGCTATATGGACCATAGCCCACCAGGCTCCTCTGTCCATGGGACTCTCCAGGCAAGAACACTGGAGTGGGTAGCTATTTCCTTCAAGGGATCTTCCCGACCCCGGATGGAACCCAAGTCTCCCACACTATAGGCAGATTCTTTTACTGTCTGAGCCACTAGGGAAGTGGTGACCTAAATGGGGAGGAAATCCAAAACAGAGAGTATATATGTATACATATGGGTGAAGAATCACTGTTTTAAATGAATGAGAATGTTTTCCGTAAGAGATCGCTCCAGAAGGAGTCTCCAGGCCCGACTGGGGAAACCATTCCACTCATAGAGGAGGATTCTGTCAATCAGAAAATATCACCTCATGCTCAACACAAACCTTTCAATCAGGTATTTGTCATTGTTTTTGCCCTAGCCTCAGTGGAGATGACAGAGCTTATGGTAGAGGACGTCTGAATACGTTCTGGTGAACATGAGGAACACGAAGCACACTCAGCTTGGCTGCTGGCACTGCTCTGCTTGGCTCCCTGAAGGTCACGTGAGTGCCAGGTTCCAGGGAAGTCTGGTACTGATACCCACACAAGGCAGCTTTAGGCCGAAAGCATACTGCTCATCACAGTAGTGGGTTCCAGGCAGGCTCCCCATTGGCACCTGAAGAGTACTGAAATGTCCCAGCACCCCCAAGAGACTTGTTCCCCTTGTAGTTATTAGTGGTAATAATCACAATTCAAATATTCAAACATTGAGCACTTAACTACCACCTTCTCAGCCTTTTCTTTAATGCATTTAAAATACTCTTATAGGCAATGAGTTATTCCTATGCATCAATGGCTATGCCATGTTGTGAAATATCATTTGTTTCCATAAGATATTCTGGGGAATTGTTTTCTTTTTTCACCCCTAGGAAAATCCTCAACACCATTTGGGGCACTATGACTATTTCCAACTTCAGTTTGAGAGGAAAAAAAAATCGCAACTGTTCTTTCATTCCATAAAAATCACAGTGCAGTAAATCCTTTTCATCTCTCATTGTTAAAAATCTGTGATCTGTCCTTAGGTTTCTATTTCCAAACTCCTAAATGAGAAGACTTTCTGTTTCCAGATTCTAGTTGCAGTTTCACTGTCTTCCCCTTCCTGTGGAACTGAATGAACCAGAGCAGCAAGGAAGGGTCATTCTGTTGCCAGGTGGGTGACATTTGGGCCAGAACTTGAGACTGCTGAGCACCTGGCCAAGCTATGATATTAGTTCATTCCCTGCTGGGCCCCAGCCTGGAGACAGACTTCAGAGGAATTGATAAGAATTTTGACCCACTTACCTGAAGAAGGCTCCACAGAAAGCAGACCAAAGCTGGAGAACAGGAGTTCAGCCAAAGGTTTGTTTTGCTAAAATAAAAGGCAAGTATGCTAGTCTTTGACTCCTTGCCCTTAGCCAGGCCTAACTGGATGTTAGCTTTTCTCTTGTTTTATTAGTATGCTGAAACTATGCAAGGATCATTCTGAGCCTTTGACAAATCCTGCTCAATGCAGAGGTTCCCTCCTGGTCCTTCTCTCTCCAGACATTAGCTTAACACACTTCACCTGTGGGAAAGGCTCAGCACAACGACAGAGAGGGAAAGAAGTATCTGAACTTGCTGATGCAGCAGCTGCCCATGCTGTGGTTTATCATTCTCGGTCAAAACACCCCCAGCACCCTGCACTCAGCCCAGCTTGTCCATTCCCCGTCTGCTGCAGAGACTCAACATAAACCCTTTGCAATTTTGCCCATGTGAGTTATCTCCTTGAGTCACTGCCCCTCATCCTTTCCCCCTTCCCAATCCAACCTACTCTTCAAGACAGAGACTTCTGTATGTGATATCTGGTGTGCAGACTTAACATTTTATTTTGAGCTGACCTTTAAAAATCTAGATTTCTGGAGTGGTATCACCAAGATGATGACATAGGTCATTCCTGACTTATTTCCTTCACAAGGAGAGCAACTGACAACTGGCCACGTGACAAAACAGCACTGAGAAAATCCTAGAACATGTGGGAGGCTGAAGCACCCCTGCACCCCAGAGAGCCAACACAGACCGCTTTAGCAGGGCAAGAAGAGCAGCTCCACACCGACCGCGCTGCTCCTCTCCCGGCTGGGGCGGCACCGCACCAAGAGCCTGCACTTCCCCCAGTGGGAAAGAGAGCCTGAGGTAAATACACAGCTTCCGCCCGATGTGGATTGCTTCCTGGGAGCCTCCATTCCAGAATCATCCCACGAGGGGCAGTGAGGAAATCTGTAAGGCCTGACCACCGGGAATCTGATGGTGATGGAGAAGCAGGGAGAGGCTCACAGCAACAAGCACTTGCATCTTGACAGACTGAGTTCCTACCTGAAGCACCCAAGTAGCAGCCCCAACCAGTGGCTTTGCTCATCTGTGGAGCCAAGATGGTGGTGCAGTCTGACCAGGGAATGGTTCTGCCTGATGCAGGTCTTCAGAGAGCCTTCTTGCTCTGTAACCTGGCCTTCCCCCACCCAGGCGCAAGAGCTGAGTCACAGCCTGGCTCGCTCCTGAATGGAGCTCCCAGTGCCGCCAAGTTAAAAAGGCTGGCCAGAATACCCAGAAGCTGCATAGCCCAACAACACCTGAGTAGAGAGTATGACAGCAGAATTGACTTTCCCTGGAGCAAAGCCAGCCATGGTCCTGAATAGCTTGGGAAATTGGGATGTGGGTTGACTTGAGATAAGACCAGACTTGGATCCAATTCTTTTTCTTCGGGGGAGGGAAACTAATTCATAGTCCCACCCATTGCTGAATGTAGCCTTCAGCCCACCTGACCAGGGTACCTAACCAGAGCATAGGGAAGCTGTATAGCCTATCTAAAAGTCCTGCTTACAGTGGCACTTAAACAGAGTGCATAGCCCGTAGACAGGCTTTTCCTGACATCAGAGAGTAAAATCAAGTGGCCCCATTTGGTCAGGAAATTCACTGTACAGTCTGGACAGACTCAGTTTCTAAACAATAAGCTGTACCACCCCTGGGGTATGTCCTGCTGCCCTACCGTGCCAGGGAAGTTAATTCATAGCACCATCTACTGCTGAGCATAATACCCAAGACAACTGTGTAATAAGCACGGTCAGAGAACCCAGGGAAATACAGAGTGCATGCTGTAGTCCTGCTTAGGCAGGGAAACAAGCCAGCAGTCCAGTCCGACTATTCTCAGCCTGCGGCACACACCCACCCCCCAACCTCAGAGCGTGGGCATCAGCTTCACACCAACGGTGTTGCCAGCAGACATCCAGAAACCCAAACTGAGCTGACTGGTGAACTCTTCTGCCAGAGAGAACCTATAAATTTTGCATGAGGAAACTGTTCACTCGAATGTTCAGATAGTGACGTGAAGAATGAAGAATCATGAAAAAGCAGGTACACACAACACCACCAAAGGAAATTAGTAAGCCTCAAATAGCTGACACTAAAGAAATGTAAATCTATGAACTGTCAGACAAATTAGAACAGTCTTCTTAAAGAAGTTTGGTGAACTACAGGAGCAAACAGCTAAATGAAACTCGGAAAACAACTCATGAACAAAATGTGAAGTTCAGCAAAAATTATAAACCTCAAAAACATATCCTAGAGCAGAACAATATCATGAACTAAGGAATTCAATAAGGACTCAAAAGCAGACTCAACCACACAAAAGGAAGAATCAATAGTGTAGAATTCAGAACATTTACAATTATCCAGACAGAGGAGCGAAAGGGAAAAAGAATGAAAAAGAGTAAAGGAAGTCTGTGGCACTTAATAGGATACAAAAGAAACAATATCCACATTATAGAAAGAGAAAGGAGAAGAAAATATATTTAAAGCAATAATGACAGAAAACTTCCCAAATCTGGGGAGAGAAATGTACATCCAGTACCCTTAGTAGATAAGCCCCAAAAGGGCGATATCAGACACATTTTAATTAAATTGTCAGATGTCACAGACAAAGAATTCTGAAAGCAGAAAGGGAAAAGAGAGAAGTGACAAGGGAACACCCATAAAACTATTGGTGGATTTCTCAACAGAAACTTGTCAGTCCAGGAGTCAATTAGATGATATATTCAAAATACTGAAAGAAAGAAAACTGTCCACCAAGAATGCCACACTCACACAGTGTTTATGGCATACAATATTATAGTCATATAGTCATTCTCATGATACAGTACAGGAAATATTGTTACACTTTTAAAATCCTAGTTTCTCCAGTTATGAGAGAGGGTGGCATACTGTGTGGTTATGTAATACTTTGAAAGCAAAGTTATAAACAGGAAGAAGACAAAGACATTATTAATCTTATATTAAATATCACCCTATGCCTATGTTGGTTTTCCCTGGTGGCTCAGACAGTAAAGAATCTGCCTACAATTCAGGAGACCCGGGTTTGATCCCTGGGTTGGGAAGAGTCCTTGGAGAAGGAAATGGCAACCCACTCCATATTCATGCCTAGAGAATCCCATGGACAGAGGAGCCTGGTGGGCTACAGTCCATGGGGTCACAAAGAGTCGGACACAACTGAACAACTAACACGCACACATATGCTTATGTAATGACAGACTAGTATTTACATATATTTTATGCATTTATGACATAACTGATTTTAAAAAATATTTTTTCAATATTTCTAGGCTTTGTGTTTTGTCCATGAGTTTTTTCACATGACTAAAATTCTCCGAAAATATTTTCAACATATTTATTTAAAAAATTCACATCTAAATGGACTGATGCAGTTTATGTCATTCAAGGGTGAACTGTATACCTTCAGGTGTACATGGAATATGTTATAGGATCAATCATATGATGGGCCACAGAACAAATTTTAGAAAATTCAAGATTAAAATCATACTAAGTATGTCCTTGGAACACAATGGTATACGAAACTAGAAATCAACAAGAGGAAAGATGGAAAATTCATGCATGCATAGAAATTAAATACTTCTTCAACAATAAAGGAATCGAAGAAGAAGATTAAAGGGGAAATAAAACATCTTGAGACAAATTTAAAGGGAAACATTACTTACCAAAACTTACGGGATGCAGCAAAAATAGTTCTAAAGAAGAAGTTCATAGAAATAAATACTTATATTAAGAAACATGAAAGGAACATTAAGAAACAAAAAACCATAACTGTATACCTTAAAAAACTAGAAAATTAAGAACAAATCAATTAAAAAGTTAGCAGAAGGAAAGAAGTAACAGAGAAGAAATGAAACAGAGAACAAGAAAACAATAGAAAAATTAACTTAGCTCAGTGAGACAACAGATAATCCAGCTATAAGCCTAAGTATATTTGGTTAATTAGTTTACAGTAAAGGAGCCAAGAATATATGGTGAGGAAAGGACAGTCCTTTCAATAAATAGCACTGGAAGCCACATGCAAAAGAATAAAACTGGAATCACAATGGTGTGATCACTCACCTAGAGCCAGACATCCTGGAATGTGAAGTCAAGTGTGCCTTTGTTCACTATGAACAAAGCTAGTGGAGGTGATGGAATTCCAGTTGAGCTATTTCAAATCCTGAAAGATGATGCTGTGAAAGTGCTACACTCAGTATGCCAGCAAATTTGGAAAACTCAGCAGTGGCCACAGGACTGGAAAATGTCAGTTTTCATTCCAATCCCAAAACAAGGCAATGCCAAAGAATGCTCACTACTGCACAATTGCACTCATCTCACAAGCTAGTAAAGTCACGCTCAAAATTCTCCAAGCCAGGCTTCAGCAATACATAAACCATAAACTTCCAGATGTTCAAGCTGGTTTTAGGAAAGGCAGAGGCACCAGAGATCAAATTGCCAACATCCGCTGGATCATGGAGAAAGCAAGAGAGTTCCAGAAAAACATCTATTTCTGCTTCATTGACTATGCCAAAGCCTTTGACTATGTGGATCACAATCAACTGTGGAAAATTCTGAAAGAGATGGGAATACCCGACCATCTGACCTGCCTCTTGAGAAATCTGTATGCAGGTCAAGAAGCAATGGTTAGAACTGGACATGGAACAACAGACTGGTTCCAAATAGGAAAAGGAGTACGTCAAGGCTGTATATTGTCACCCTGCTTATTCAACTTATATGCAGAGTACATCATGAGGAACGCTGGGCTGGAAGAAGCACAAGCTGGACTCAAGATTGCCGGGAGAAATATCAATAAACCTCAGATATGCAGATGACACCACCCTTATGGCAGAAAGTAAAGAGGAGCTAAAAAGCCTCTTGATGAAAGTGAAAGAGGAGAGTGAAAAAGTTCGCTTTTGAAAAGTTGGTTCAACATTCAGAAAACTAAGATCATGGCATCTGGTCCCATCACTTCATGGCAAATATATGGGGAAACAGTGGAAACAGTGTCAGACTTTATTTTGGGGGGCTCCAAAATCACTGCAGATGCTGATTGCAGCCATGAAATTAAAAGACGGTTACTCCTTGGAAGGAAAGTTATGACCAACCTAGATAGCCTATTAAAAAGCAGAGATATTACTTTGCCAACCAAGGTCCGTCTAGTCAAGGCTATGGTTTTTCCCGTGGTCATGTATGGATGTGAGAGTTGGACTGTGAAGAAAGCTGATCGCCGAAGAATTGATGCTTTTGAACTGTGGTGCTGGAGAAGACTCTTGAGAGTCCCTTGGACTGCAAGGATATCCAAGCAGTCCATCCTAAAGGAGACCAGTCCTCAGTGTTCATTGGAAGGACTGATGCTAAAGCTGAAGCTCCAATGTTTGGCCACCTCATGCGAAGAGCTGACTCATTAGAAGAGACCCTGATGCTGGGAGGGATTGAGGGCAGGAGGAGAAGCAGACAACAGAGGATGAGATGGCTGGATGGCATCACCGACTCGATGGACATGAGTTTGGGTGAACTCCAGGAGTTGGTAATGGACAGGGAGGCCTGGCGTGCTGCCATTCACGGGGTTGCAAAGAGTCGGACATGACTGAGCGACTGAACTCAGTGAGTTCAGTGAATAAAAATTCACTCACAGTGGATTAAAGACCTGAAACCATAACACTTCTAGAAGAAAACAGGCAGTAAGCTCCTTGACATTGGTCTTGGTGATGAGTTTTTGGATCTAACTCCAAAAGCTAAGGCAATGAAAGCAAAATGAAACAAATGAGACTGCATCAAACAAAAGCTTCTTTACAACAAAGAAACCATCAACAAAATGAAAAGGCAACAGTTTTACTTCGGAATATACAGTTTTCCAAAGAAGACACACAGATGGCCAACATGCACATGAAACAATGCCCAGCATTACTAATCAGGGAAATGCAAGTCAAAACCATAATGAGACAGTGTTTCACACCTGTTAGAATGGGTATCATAAAAAAAAATCATGAAATAATGAGTGACGGCAAAAATGTAGAGGAAAGGGAACCCTTGCGCATTATCGGTAGGAATGCAAATTTTGCAGCCACTATAAAAAACAGTTTGGAGGCTTCTCAAAAAATTAAAAATAGAACTACCACATGATCCAGTATCTCCACTTCTGGGTTTTATAAAAAGAAAATGGAAACACTAATTTTAAAACATATATGAGTTTCTGTGTTAATAGCATCATTATTATTTACAATAACCAAGATATGGAAACATAAATACACAACATTGGATGAATGTATAAAAAAGATGTGGAACATATTTATACAATGGACTACTATTCAACCATAATAAAGAATGAAATCTTGCCATTTGCAACAACATGGATGGACTTGGAAGGCATCATGCTAAGTGAAGTAAGTCAAACAATGATAAATATCATATGATCTCACATGTAGAATCTCAAACAAAGAAATAGCAAATAACCACCCCTCCTCTGCAAAACCCCCCAAAATAAAACTTGGCTCATAGATATAGAGAACAGATGGGTGGTGATCAGAGGTGGGGGCTTGGAGGGTCAGGCAGAATGGATGATAGGGGTCAAAGGGTACTAATATCCAGTTACAAAATAGATCACGGAGATGTAATGTATAGCATGGTGGTTGTTCAGTTGCCCAGTCATGCCCAGTTCTCCACAACCCCATGAACTAAAGCATACCAGGCTTCCCTGTCGCTCTGAAGTTAATAATACTCTATTATATATTTGAAAGTTGCTAAGAAAATAAATCTTTTAAGTTCTCATCACAAGAAAAATTGTCATTATATGTGGTGATGGATATTAGACATACTGTGGTGAACATTTTTCAATAGGCAAATACTGACTCATTATGTTATATACTTGTAATATTATATGTCAGTTTACTTCAATAAAAATTTTAAACCATACTGTTGACTGCGTCCCATCAGAGAGATCCTAATTTAATTGGCCTGATGTGCAGCTTGTACACTGGTGTTTTTGAGAAGCCCTTCTCTAGATCCAAATTCCTTCTAGTTTTTTCTCCTCTCTGTGCCTTGGTCTTGCCTGATTTGAATTTTCTGAGAAAGAAGTGAGACCCCTTCAATGTTCTGAAGCCTACTTGTGACTTGAGTTAATTCATCTGTTATTCCTAGTCTCAGAGCAGTCTAATGTGGCTCTCTCAGTACAACAAAGAAGGAAGACAGCATGCTCTCTAATACCTTAGTCTTTCATTATTTAGAAGGGAACTACCTTAAGTAGTCCTTCTTATAGATTCCCTAAAATGATACTCTAAAAGTACTAAGAAGTTGATGTGTTGCTTAGTGGTAATTGTCTCAGTGTAATTTTTAAGGCCCATAGAATGAGTCATCAGGAATTTCCAGAGGTTTCTTATAAAGTACAGAATGAGTACTTAAGGAGTTTTCAGTTTATTGGTTAGAGGACATTCCATAAAGCTGGGCATTTTTTGAAAAGAGATATTATGTATCAATACTTGGGCAAGATTGTATTTGAAAGAATTTATCCTTTCAGTTCAGTCGCTCAGTCATGTCTGACTCTTTGCGACCCCATGAATCACAGCACGCCAGGCCTCCCTGTCCATCACCAACTCCCGGAGTTCACTCAAACTCATGTCCATCGAGTCGGTGATGCCATCCAGCCATCTCATTCTCTGTCGTCCCCGTCTCCTCCCACCCCCAATCCTTCCCAGCATCAGACTCTTTTCCAGTGAGTCAACTCGTCGCATGAGGTGGCCAAAGTATTGGAGTTTCAGCTTTAGCATCAGTCCTTCCAATGAACACCCAGGATTGATCTCCTTTAGAATGGACTGGTTGGATCTCCTTGTGGTACAAGAGACTCTCAAGAGTCTTCTCCTTTAACAACGATCTAATCATTTTCTGGCATCTTTCACCGTATCGCTGGAAGACTATGGGGTTCATGAACAGAGTTTAAATAGGATTGCCAGTTAAATAGATGCAGATTTCCTCCTGGATTGTAAAACAGAAAAATAAATTCAGTTAAGACCTTATCTGTATCTCCATATTATTGCAAGAATATGACTCAGGTGGAGCTTAGCGGTCAGGAAGGTGTGATGCTGCTATTATAATTCTCTTCAGTGGAAAATGCATAAAGAGAATCTGGCTGCTTAGGGTCAGACTGCATGGATTCAAAGTTCAGTGAAGTTACTGCCTTGTTCTCTCTTACCTGGGCTGGCAAGGAAAGCGAAGAGTGTGTGCGTGTGTTAAGTCGCTTCAGTCATGTCCAACTCTTTGTGACCCCATGGACTATACAGCTCTCCAAGGTCCTCTGTCCATGGGATTTTCCAGGCAAGAATACTGGAGTGGGTTTCTGTGCCCTCCTCAAGGGGATCTTCCTGACCCAGGGATCGAACCTGAATCTCTTGTGTCTCCTGCATTGGCAGGCAGGGTCTTTACCACTAGCACCACCTAGGAAGTCCAAAAGACTCTAAACAGGAACCAATTGGAGAATCCCAAAATCAGAGTTCCTAAATTAGGTAACCCTGAAGTCATTCAGTCTCAGCAGAAATCAGCAGCATGGGCATTAAAATCTCAGGAGGTAGACTTTCTTGGCTTGGTTACAATGATGTCCCATCCACCTAATTTTTTTTAAATTATTTAATTGGAGGCTAATTACTTTACAATATTGTAGTGGTTTTTGCCATACATTGACAAATGAATCAGTCATGGGTGTACACGTGTCCCCCATCCTGAACTCCCCTCCCCGCTCCCTCCCCATCCTCTCCCTCAAGGTTGTCCCAGTGCACTGACTTTCAGTTCAGTTCAGTTCAGTTCAGTCCCTCAGTCATGTCCGACTCTCCGCGACCCCATGAATCACAGTACGCCAGGCCTCCCTGTCCATCACCAACTCCCGGAGTTCACTCAAACTCATGTCCACAGAGTCGGTGATGCCATCCAGCCATCTCATTCTCTGTCATCCCCTTCTCCTCCCTGTTTTATGCATCGAACTTGCACTGGTGATCTATTTCACATATGGTAATATACATGTTTCATTGCTATTCTCTCAAATCATTCCACCCTCGCCTTCTCCCACAGAGTCTGTTCTTTATGTCTTTGTCTCTTTTTCTGTCTCTCATATAGGGTCATCATTACCATCTTTCTAAATTCCATATATATGTGTTAATATACTATATTGGTGTTTTTCTTTCTGACTTCACTCTGTATAATAGACTCCAGTTTCATCCACCTCACTAGAACTGATTCAAATGCATTCTTTTTAATGGCTGAGTAATATTCCATTGTGTATATGTACCACAGCTTTCTTATCCGTTCGTCTGCCAGTGGACATCTAGGTTGCATCCATGTACTAGCTATTGTGAACAGTGCTACAATGAACATTGGGGTACACATGTCTCTTTCAATTCTGGTTTCCTTGGTGTGTATGCCTGGAAGTGGGATTGCTGGGTTGCATGGCAGTTCTATTTCCAGTTTTTTAAGGAATCTCCATACTGCTCTCCGTAGTAGCTGTACTAGTTTGCGTTCCCACCAACAGTGTAAGAGGATTCCCTTTTCTCTGCATCCTCTCCAGCATTTATTGTTTGTACTTTTTGATAGCAGCCATTCTGAGTGGTGTGAGATGGTACCTCATTGTGGTTTTGATTTGCATTTCTCTGATGAGTGATGTTGAGCATCTTTTCACGTGTTTGTTAGCCATTTGTATGTCTTCCTTGGAGAAATGTCTGTTTAGTTCTTTGGCCCATTTTTTGATTGGGTTGTTTATTTTTCTGGTATTGAGCTGCATGAGTTGCTTGTATATTTTTGAGATTAATTATTTGTCAGTTGCTTCGTTTGCTATTATTTTCTCCCATTCTGAAGGTTCTTTTTTCACCTTGCTTATAGTTTCCTTCATTGTGCAAAAGCTTTTAAGTTTAATTAGGTTACATTTGTTTATTTTTGCTTTTATTTCCATTACTCTGGAAGGTGGGTCATAGAGGATCCTGCTGTGATTTATGTCAGAAAGTTTTTGCCTATGTTTTCCTTTAGGAGTTTTATAGTTTCTAGTCTTACATTTCGGAGAAGGCAATGGCAAGCCACTCCAGTACTCTTGCCTAGAAAATCCCATGGACAGAGGAGCCTGGTGGGCTGCAGTCCGTGGGGTCGCTACTAGTCGGACAAGACTGAGCGACTTCACTTTCACACATTGGAGAAGGAAATGGCAACCCACTCCAGTGTTCTTGCCTGGAGAATCCCAGGGATGGCGGAGCCTGGTGGGCTGCCGTCTATGGGGTCGCACAGAGTCGGACACGACTGAAGCGACTTAGCAGCAGCAGCAGTAGCAGCAGCAGCAGTCTTACATTTAGATCTTTAATCCATTTTGAGTTTATTCTTGTGTATGGTATTAGAAAGTGTTCTAGTTTCATTCTTTTGCAGGTGGTTGACCAGTTTTCCCAGCACCACTTGTTAAAGAGATTATCTTTTCTCCATTGTATATTCTTGCCTCTTTTGTCAAAGATAAGGTGTCCATAGGTGCATGTATTTATCTCTGGGCTTTCTATTTTGTTCCATTGATCTATATTTCTGTCTTTGTGCAAGCACCATACTGACTTGATGAATGTAGCTTTGTAGTACAGTCTAAAGTCACGTTGATTCTTCCAGTTCTGTTCTTCTTTCTCAAGATTTCTTTGGCTATTTGAGGGTTTTTTTTTTTTTTTGGACTTCTATACAAATTGTGAAATTATTTGTTCTAGTTCTGTGAAAATTACCATTGGTAGCTTGATAGGGATTGCATTGAATCTGTAGATTGCTTTGGGTAGTATACTCATTTTCACTATATTGATTCTTCCAATACATGAACATGGTATATTCCTCCATCTATTTGTGTCCTCTTTGATTTCTTTCATCAGTTTTATAGTTTTCTATATATAGGTCTTTTGTTTCTTTAAATAGATTTATTCCTGAGTATTTTATTTTTTTGGTCACAATAGTGAATGGAATTGTTTCCTTAATATCTCTGTTTTCTCATTGTTAGTGTATAGGAAGGCAAGGCATATTGGTGTGTTAATTTTATATCCTGCAACTTTACTACATTCATTGATTAGCTGTAGTAATTTTCTGGTGGTGTCTTTAGGGTTTTCTTTGTAGAGGATCATGTCATCTGCAAACAGTGAAAGTTTTCCTTTTTTTCAATCTGGATTCCTTTTATTTATTTTTCTTCTCTGATTGCTGTGGCTAAAACTTCCAAAACTATGTTGAATAGTAGTGGTGAGAGTGGGCACCCTTGTCTTGTTCCTGACTTTAGGGGGACTACTTTCAATTTTTCTCCATTGAGGATAATGTTTGCTGTGGGTTTATCATATATGGCTTTTATTATGTTGAGGTATGTTCCTTCTGTGCCTGCTTTCTGGAAAGGTTTTATCATAAATGGATGCTGAATTTTGTCAAAGGCTTTCTCTGCATCTATTGAGATAATCATATGGTTTTTATCTTTCAATTTGTTACTGTGGTGTATCGTATTGATTGATTTGTAAATATTGAAGAATCCTTGCATCCCTGGGATAAAGCCCACTTGGTCATGATGTATGATCTTTTTCATATGTTGGATTCTGTCTGCTAGAATTTTGTTGAGGATTTTTGCATCAATGTTCATCAGTGATATTGGCCTATAGTTTTCTTGTGGCATCTGTGTTGGGTTTTGGTATTAGGGTGATGGTGGCCTCATAGAATGAGTTTGGAAGTTTACCTTCTTCTGCAATTTTCTGGAAGAGTTTGAGTAGGATAGGTGTTAGCTCTTCTCTAAATTTTTGGTCGAATTCAGCTGTGAAGCCATCTGGACCTGGTCTTTTGTTTGTTGGAAGATTTTTTTATTACGCTTTCAATTTCCATGCTTGTGACGGGTCTGTTAAGATTTTCTATTTCTTCCTGGTTCAGTTTTGGAAAGTTATACTTTTCTAAGAACTTGTCCATTTCTTCCAAGTTGTCCATTTTACTGGCATATAGTTGCTAATAGTAGTCTCTGATGATCCTTTGTATTTCTGTGTTGTCTGTTGTGATTTCTCCACTTTCATTTCTAATTTTGTTGATTTGATTCTTCTCCTTTTCTTAATGAGTCTGGCTAATGGCTTGTCTACTTATCTTCTCAAAGAACCAGCTTTTAGTTTTGTTGACATTTGTTATAGTCTCCTTTGTTTCTTTTTCATTTATTTCTGCCCTAATTTTTATGATTTCTTTCCTTCTACAAACCTGGGGTTCTTCATTTCTTTTTTTTGTTGCTTTTGGTGTAAAGTTAGGTTGTCTATTTTATTTTTCTCCTGTTTCTTGAGGTAAGCTTGTATTGCTATGAACCTTCCCCTTAGCACTGCTTTTACTGACCCATAACTGACCTAAAACCCATTGTTATGTTTTTATTCTCATTTGTTTCTATTCATATTTTGATTTCTTCTGTGATTTGTTGGTTATTCAAAAGTGTCTTGTTTAGCCTCCATATGCTTGTATTTTTAATAGTCTTTTTCCTGTAGTTGACATTTAATCTTACCACATTGTGATCAGAAAAGATGCTTGAAATGATTTCAGTTTTTTTTGAATTTACCAAGGCTAGATTTATGGCCCAGGATATGATCTATCCTGGAGAAGGTTCTGTGTGCACTTGAGAAAAAGGTGAAACTCATTGTTTTTGGGGTGAAATGTCCGATAGGTATCAATTCGGTCTAACTGGTCCATTGTATCATTAAAAGTTTGTGTTTCCTTGCTCGTTTTCTGTTTGGTTGATCTATCCATAGGTGTGAGTAGGGTATTAAAGTCTCCCACCGTTATTGTGTTACTGTTAATTTCCCCTTTCATACTTGTTAGCATTTGCCTTACATATTGTGGTGCTCCTATGTCAGGTGCATATATATGTATAATTGTTATATCTTCTTCTTGGATTGATCTTTGATCATTATGTAGTGTCCTTCTTTGTCTCTTTTCATGGTCTTTATTTCAAACTCTATTTTATTTGATATGAGTATTGCTACTCCTGCTTTCTTCTGGTCTCCATTTGCATGAAATATCTTTTTCCAGCCCTTCACTTTCAGTCTGTATGTGTCCCCTGGTTTGAGGTGGGTCTCTTGCAGACACATATATGGGGTCTTGTTTTTGTATCCAGTCAGCCAGTCTTTGTCTTTTGGTTGGGGCGTTCAACCCGTTTACATTTAAGGTGATTATTGACAAGTGTGATCCCATTGCAATTTACTTTGTTGGTTTGGTTTCAAGTTTATAAACTTTTTCTGTATTTCCTGTCTAGTGAAGATCCTTTAGCATTTGTTGAAGATCTGGTTTGCATCAGGAAACTAGTTGATCTGATCACATGGACCACAGCCGAATGTGGTCCACTGGAGAAGGGAATGGCAAACCACTTCAGTATACTTGCCTTGAGAAACCCATGAACAGTATCAAAGGGCAAAATGATAGGATACTGAATGAGGAATTCCCCAGGTCGGTAGGTGCCCAGTATGCTACTGGAGATCAGTGGAGAAATAACTCTAGAAGGAATGAAGAGATGGAGCAAAAGCAAAACGAATACCCAGTTGTGGATGTGACCGGTGATAGAAGCAAGGTCCGATGCTGTAAAGAGCAATATTGCATAGGAACCTGGAATGTTAGGTCCATGAATCAAAGCAAATTGGAAGTGGTCAAACAGGAGATGGCAAGAGTGAACATAGACATTCTAGGAATCAGTAAATTAAAATGGACTGGAATGGGTGAATTTAACTCAGGTGACCATTATATCTACTACTGTGGGCAGAAATCCCTTAGAAGAAATGGAGTAGCCATCATGGTCAACAGAAGAGTCCAAAATGCAGTACTTGGATGCAATCTTAAAAACGAGAGAATGATTTCTGTTCGTTTCCAAGGCAAACCATTCACAGTAATCCAGGCCTATGCCCCAACCAGTAACGCTGAAGACGCCGAAGTTGAATGGTTCTATGAAGACCTACAAGACCTTTTAGAACTAACACCCAAAAAAGATGTCCTTTTCATTCTAGGGGACTGGAATGCAAAAGTAGCAAGTCAAGAAACACCTGGAATAACAGGCAAATCTGGCCTTGGAGCACAGAATGAAGCAGGGCAAAGGCTAATAGAGTTTTGTCAAGAGAACGCACTGGTCATAGCAAACACCCTCTTCCAACAACACAACAGAAGACTCTACACATGGACATCACCAGATGGTCAACACCGAAATCAGACTGATTATATTCTTTGCAGCCAAAGATGGAGAAGCTGTATACAGTTAGCAAAAACGAGACCAGGAGCTGACTGTGGCTCAGATCATGAACTCCTTATTGCCAAATTCAGACTGAAATTGAAGAAAGTAGGGAAAACCACTAGAACATTCATATATGACCTAAATAAAATCCCTTATGATTATACAGTGGAAGTGAGAAATAGATTTATCACTAGATCTGATAGATAGTGTGCCTGATGAACTCTGGACGGAGGTTCGTGACATTGACATTGTACAGGAGACAGGGACCAAGACCATCCCCATGGAAAAGAAATGCAAAAAAGCAAAATGGCTGTCTGAGGAGGCCTTAGAAATAGCTGTGAAAAGAAGAGAAGCGAAAAGCAAAGGAGAAAAGGAAAGATATAAGCATCTGAATGCAGAGTTCCAAAGAATAGCAAGGAGAGATAAGAAAGCCTTCTTCAGTGATCAATGCAAAGAAATAGAGGAAAACAACAGAATAGGAAAAACAAGAGATCTCTTCAAGAAAATTTGAGATTCCAAGGGAACATTTCATGCAAAGATGGGCTCGATAAAAGACAGAAATGGTACGGACCTAACAGAAGCAGAAGATATTAAGAAGAGGTGGCAAGAATACACAGAAGAACGGTACAAAAAAGATCTTCACGACCAAGATAGTCACGATAACGTGATCACTGACCTAGAGCCAGACATCTTGGAATGTGAAGTCAAGTGGGCCTTAGAAAGCATCACTACAAACAAAGCTAGTGGAGGTGATGGAATTCCAGTTGAGCTATTTCAAGTCTTGAAAGATGATGCTGTGAAAGTGCTGCACTCAATATGCCAGCAAATTTGGAAAACTCAGCAGTGGCCACAGGACTGGAAAAGGTCAGTCTTCATTCCAATCCCAAAGAAAGGGAATGCCAAAGAATGCTCAAACTACCGCACAATTGCACTCATCTCACACGCTAGTAAAATCATGCTCAAAATTCTCCAAGCCAGGCTTCAGCAATATGTGAACCGTGAACTCCCAGATGTTCAAGCAGGTTTTAGAAAAGGCAGAGGCCCCAGAGATGAAATTGCCAGCATCTGCTGGATCATGGAGAAAGCAAGAGAGTTCCAGAAAAACATCTATTTCTTCTTCATTGACTATGCCAAAGCCTTTGACTGTGTGGATCACAATCAACTGTGGAACATTCTGAAAGAGATGGGAATCCCAGACCATCTGACCTGCCTCTTGAGAAACCTGTATGCAGGTCAGGAAGCAACTGTTAGAACTGGACATGGAACAACAGACTGGTTCCAAATAGGAAAAGGAGTACATCAAGGCTGTATATTGTCACCTTGCTTATTTTACCTATATGCAGAGTACATCATGAGGAACACTGGGCTGGAAGAAGCACAAGCTGGAATCAAGATTGCTGGGAGAAATATCAATAACCTCAGATATGCAGATGACACTACCCTTATGGCAGAAAGTGAAGAGGAACTCAAAAGCCTCTTGATGAAAGTGAAAGAGGAGAGTGAAAAGGTTGGCTTGAAACTCAACATTCAGAAAACAAAGATCATGGCATCTGGTCCCATCACTTCATGGGAAATAGATGGAAAAACAGTGGAAACAGTGTCAGACTTTATTTTTTTGGGCTCCAAAATCACTGCAGATGCTGATTGCCGCCATGCAATACTTGGGCCACCTCATGCGACGAGTTGACTCACTGGAAAAGACTGATGCTGGCAAGGGTTGGGGGTGGGAGGAGAAGGGGACGACGGAGAATGAGATGTTTGGATGGCATCAGCGACTCTGTGGACATGAGTTTGAGTGAACTCCGGGAGTTGGTGATGGACAGGGAGGCCTGGCGTGCTGTGATTCATGGGGTCGCGGAGAGTCGGACACGACTGAGCGACTGAACTGAACTGAAAAGTGATATCAAGTCATATGGAGCCTCATAGCCAACATGTCCAAATTCTTATTCTTGACAGGACAGAAACGTCCCCAAAATAATTCAAACTCTATTAGCTGTGGTGCATCTGTCTGACTTGATTTATCTAGACTTTTGGGGAAGCAACCCTATATCCTGTCTGTACCAATTCCCTCCTCCAGATACAATCAGTTCTTTTAGTATATTCCTTGTTAAGTGAAGGAATCCTTTCCGATTTGTCTTTAATTTACCTTTTTCTACTTCAAGAGATTATTCTTGGAGAATTGCTTATCTAAACCAGTCTTTATTGAATCAATGTTTCAGAGTTTATAGACATAAGAATGTGCCTTTTTGGGAGTCTTCATATTCCTAAAACAGAAAGAACTATTTACTTGTATTATAGATCTACATGTCCCTTCTTCATCCTTCAAGTTATTTTCGTTTTAATGTTTTCCAGCCCTTTTTAATTTGTATATTCATGGTACTTTATTATATCTTTGATATGCAGACCACACATTAAGCTCCACAAGGAGGAAGATATATCATGACTCTTTGATATCATTATAGGTGTTTAATAAACATTTGAAGATGAATAATCAAACTAGAGGTGAAAAGAAGGGGAAGCACATTTTACAGGCTGGAAAGATGGTAAAGTATATTTGATAGTTGTCAGAGATCTTCATAGGGTCCCTGTGCTAGACAAGGGGGAAGTATGTAGAAGATGGGGTTGGAATTTAGTAATATAGGCACATGATATCATGACAGTTATTTGAACGGAGAGTAATAGGATATAAATAGATATATATATATTATTTGCTCTGGGAAGAAGTATGAAAACAAATGAAAAACACAAAATTGTATCCTTATAAATTAGTTATTTATAAAATCACTTCTCTCCAAAAGCAATTAGTATGTCTACAGTTTTTGTTTCTCTGACTAGATTTTTTAGAAGACCTCAGAGTTTCTGCATTTTCTGCCCATTCAGAGCTTGTAAAAATGTGTCAAGCATTCTTCTAAAATTTCAAGGCAATACAGATCCATTCTCCTCCCAAAATTTCTTTGTTCTTATTCCCAGTTATATCTGGTCCCATCACTTCATGGCAAATAGATGGGAAACAATGGAAACAGTGAGAGACTTTATTTTTGGGGGCTCCAAAATCACTACAGTTACTGCAGCCATGAAATTAAAAGATGCTTGGTCCTTGGAAGAAAAGCTATGACCAACCTAGACAGCATATTAAAAAGCAGAGACATTACTTTACCAACAAAAGTCCATGCTTTTGAACTGTGGTGTTGGAGAAGACTCTTGAGAGTCCCTTGGACTGCAAGGAGATCCTACCAGTCCATCCTAAAGGAAATCAGTCCTGAATATTCATTGGAAGGACTGATGCTGAAGCTGAAACTCCAATAGTCTGGCCACCTGATGTGAAGAACTGACTCCTTGGAAAAGATCCTGATGCTGGGAAAGATTGAAGGTGGGAAGAGAAGGGGACAACAGAGGATGAAATGATTGAATGGCATCACCAACCTGATGGACATGAGTTTGAGTAAACTCCGGAAGCTGGTGATGGACAGAGAAGCCTGGCGTGCTGCAGTCCATGGGGTTGCAGAGAGTCGGACACAACTAATGACTGAACTGACACTGATATCTTTATTTTTCCTATCCTTTCGAATTCAACATTTTTACATTTAAAACAAGTTATAAGATTGTATATGTTAATATAAAGAGATTATTGCTATACTATAAATTTGTATTTGAATAAAAATAAAAATCCAAAACATTCCCATATAGTGTTATAGGTACATGCACCTATCAGTTCAGTTCAGTTCAGTTGCTCAGTCATGTCCGACTCTCTGCCACCCCGTGAATCACAGCACGCCAGGCCTCCCTATCCATCACCAACTCCCGGAGTTCACTCAAACTCACGTCCATAGAGTTAGTGATGCCATCCAGCCATCTCATTCTCTGTCGTCCCCTTCTCCTCCTGCCCCCAACCTTTCCCAGCATCAGAGTCTTTTCCAGTGAGTCAACTCGTCGCATGAGGTGGCCAAAGTATTGGAGTTTCAGCTTTAGCATCAGTCCCTCCAATGAACACCCAGGATTGATCTCCTTTAAAATGGATTGGTTGGATCTCTTTGCAGTACAAGGGACTCTTGGAGATGTCAAAAACACATACAGGAAGAATGATACTAGCTATAGGATAATATTCAGCTCTGGGGCAATTCCCTGCATTCTCCAAACATTCCCAGCTATTTAAGCCAGTGTTCTAAAAATTTAGAAAAGTCAGAAGGGTGTGTTTTAAACATGAAGATTCCTGGCCTTCAGAAACTTTGATGCAGCATGCCTGAGATATGGTTGACAAATATGAACTTGAAAAAGAATCCCACAGGATGCAGTTGCATATGACACAGAGGACCATCCTAAATTAGAAGTACTGAACACGTGAAGCTGGCAGGTAGGTAGAGGAGATGGAAGCTCAGGTGAAAGGGTCAGGGCTAAGACAGGATTGGCTATCATTAGTTTATAGACAGAGTTCATGCCTCAGAAGTGGTTGGGAGTATCTAAGGGAGGGTGCAGAGAGAGAAGAGTGGTGGTCCAAGGATAGAAAGACAAAGGGCAAGAGGGAGAAAGAGAAGTCTCCCAAGGAACAACCAAGATAGGGCCGGAGAGACAGCACCATGATATAGAAGTAAAGATGGCAGAGTTCAAGAAGGAGGGCATGCCTGGCAGGCCAAATGAAACAGAACCGGGAAAGGGAAAGAACCGGGAAAGGGAAGACCTAAAAAATGTTCATCGTCTGTATAGCCTAACTCAGGCACTACAATGGTTGATCTTGAAAGGTAGTGTTACCATTGTATTTCCAGGCACCTGATGTAAATATTTGGTAAACTAAACTGAATAATCAAGGGAGGCTGCCATATGAGTATTTTAAAGACCTCACCTATAGCTCAGTTCTATTAAGTAACTTCATTAGGAGAAAGAAGTGTTACATGGATGTAACCATCCATAATGGAGAATTAATTGTAACTAGGTCAATAAAACTCTTGTTTTTTTTTTGTTTTGTTTTGAGCCATCTGCTAAGATGTGGTAATGACATTTAAAAAACAGTACCCAACCTTTGTTTGTGTGTGATACTATTCTGGACAATGTAATTTTACCAGTAATTTTAAAAAATAAAGCTAGTTCAGTTCAGTCGCTCAGTCGTGTCCGACTCTCCGCGACCCCATGAATCACAGCACGCCAGGCCTCCCTGTCCATCACCAACTCCCGGAGTACACTCAAACTCATGTCCACAGAATCGGTGACGCCATCCAGCCATCTCATTCTCCGTCGTCCCCTTCTCCTCCCGCCCCCAACCTTTCCCAGCATCAGAGTCTTTTCCAGTGAGTCAACTCGTCGCATGAGGTGGCCAAAGTATTGCAGTTTCAGCTTTAGCATCAGTCCCTCCAATGAACATCCAGGATTGATCTCCTTTAGAATGGACTGGTTGGATCTCCTTGCAGTATAAGGGACTCTCAAGAGTCTTCTCCAACACCACAGTTCAAAAGCATCGATTCTTCGGCGATCAGCCTTCTTCACAGTCCAACTCTCACATCCATACATGACAACAGGAAAAACCATTGCCTTGACTAGACGGACCTTGGTTGGCAAAGTAATGTCTCTGCTTTTTAATATACTATCAAGTTTGGTCATAACTTTCCTTCCAAGGAGCAAGCGTCTTTTAATTTCATGGCTGCAATCAGCATCTGCAGTGATTTTGGAGCCCAAAAAAACAAAGTCTGACACTGTTTCCACTGTTTTTCCATCTATTTCCCATGAAGTGATGGGACCAGATGCCATGATCTTTGTTTTCTGAATGTTGAGCTTCAAGCCAACCTTTTCACTCTCCTCTTTCACTTTCATCAAGAGGCTTTTGAGTTCCTCTTCACTTTCTGCCATAAGGGTAGTGTCATCTGCATATCTGAGGTTATTGATATTTCTCCCAGCAATCTTGATTCCAGCTTGTGCTTCTTCCAGCCCAGCGTTCCTCATGATGTACTCTGCATATAAGTTAAATAAGCAAGGTGACAATATACAACCTTGACGTACACCTTTTCCTATTTGGAACCAGTCTGTTGTTCCATGTCCAGTTCTAACAGTTGCTTCCTGACCTGCATACAGGTTTCTCAAGAGGCAGGACAGGTGGTCTGGGATTCCCATCTCTTTCAGAATGTTCCACAGTTTATTGTGATCGACACAGTCAAAGGCTTTGGCATAGTCAATGAAGCAGAAATAGATGTTTTTCTGAAACTCTCTTGCTTTCTCCATGATCCAGCGGATGTTGGCAATTTGATCTCTGGTGCCTCTGCCTTTTCTAAACCCTGCTTGAACATCTGGGAGTTCACGGTTTACATACTGCTGAAGCCTGGCTTGGAGAATTTTGAGCATGACTTTACTAGCGTGTGAGATGAGTGCAATTGTCCGGTAGTTTGAGCATTCTTTGGCATTGCCTTTCTTTGGGATTGGAATGAAGACTGACCTCTTCCAGTCCTGTGGCCACTGCTGAGTTTTCCAAATCTGCTGGCATATTGAGTGCAACACTTTCACAGCATCATCTTTCAAGACTTGAAATAGCTCAACTGGAATTCCATCACCTCCACTAGCTTTGTTAGTAGTGATGCTTTCTAAGGCCCACTTGACTTCACATTCCAAGATGTCTGGCTCTAGGTCAGTGATCACATTATCGTGACTATCTTGGTTGTGAAGATCTTTTTTGTACAGTTCTTCTGTGTATTCCTGCCACCTCTTCTTAATATCTTCTGCTTCTGTTAGGTCCATACCATTTCTGTCCTTTATCGAGCCCATCTTTGCATGAAATGTTCCCTTGGAATCTCTAATTTTCTTGAAGAGGTCTCTTGTTTTTCCTATTCTGTTGTTTTCCTCTATTTCTTTGCATTGATCACTGAGGAAGTCTTTCTTATCTCTCCTTGCTATTCTTTGGAACTCTGCATTCAGATGCTTATATCTTTCCTTTTCTCCTTTGTTTTTCGCCTCTCTTCTTTTCACAGCTATAAAGCTAAGACCTTTAAAATCTTTAAGCTTAGGTTTTTCCCTTATAAATGATCTTTCATGATCATTTATAGACATGTATGTAGTCATGAGAAGAAAAAAACCACATTAAAGAAGGTAAATGACTCTACAAATGCCCAAGTGCTGGTTGCTAAGACAACTGCTGAGGTTTATTGAATACAGAGCAAAAAAATCAATCAGAAATCATTGAAAGAGCTTGCATGGGTACATAAAACATTTCTGCCTCATAATTGCAGGAAATTTCCTACATCTGTGTACCACACGAAAAGGGTTTGTTTTTGTGTCAGTTGGTGGAATCCCCAGGAAAGTCGCCTTCTTGATGTGTTCTCACCATTTTAATTCTCTTCCATAACATGACCTTCTCAACACCCAAGTAATGTATTAATATTACAGTGGTAAAAAAAAAAATATAGCCCGTTACCTGCCTCTTGTACCAGTGTCACTTAATTCTTGGCTCCCAAGAATGGTTCCCATTCTTGGTTTCTTTGAATCAAACAGTTTTCAGGTTTATATATAAAAGTCATTTACATCTATGTAGCAGCTTCTTTCCCCCACATGGCATATGCTTGACTCGTCAAGAAAACACAAAGAGGGAGGGATGGTCTCAGGAAGCTACCCTGCCAACCTCTCCCAGATTTCCTTTCTTTCTCTCTCGGGGAATCTATTATTCTCTATCCCTAGCTTCCTGAGGTGCTAAGACGACTAAGAAAAGATTGCCAAGTTTTTCAGACTTTTGAGTGGATGTTGATGGAATAGAGAGAAGCCCTATGAATGAAATAAAAGTTCAAGGGTAGCCACATAACAGCCAGACATCACCTGTGTGACCTTTTCATGGCAGCTGCAAGAACTTAGTAGGAGGGTTCTTATCGTCATTGGGTGATAGCCTTTAGTCTATTGAGCTCACTAATCTCAGAAGGAAATGGTCAGTCTCTCTGACTGGACTGTGCATAGTTCATTTATGAGATGACCAAATAACAGAGTGACCCATGGAGAAGGTCTCTGCTTCTCTAATCTGTGCTACACACGCCCCACAGATTAATCCCAAAGTGCCCCCTTCAGAACAGGGTTTTTCAAATTTTAGTGGGTTGAGGCACATTAGTGGATCCTAGCATATATTTCAGAGAAGGCAATAGCAAGCCACTCCAGTACTCTTGCCTAGAAAATCCCATGGATGGAGGAGCCTGGTAGGCTGCAGTCCCTGGGGTCGCTAAGGGTCGGACACGACTGAGCGACTTCACTTTCACTTTTCACTTTCACACATTGGAGAAGGAAATGGCAAACCACTCCAGTGTTCTTGCCTGGAGAATCCCAGGGATCGGGGAGCCTGGTGGGCTTCCATCTATGGGCTCACACAGAGTCGGACACGACTGAAGTGACTTAGCAGCAGCAGCATATATTTAGTGAGTTAAAAACATGAAAAAAGATGAAAAATAATAGAAAAGAGGATAGCATCCGAACAAATCTCATCTAATAAGGGTAAGTGTGTATTGTGAAACTTTCATTTCATTCTCTTTCTATGTGGGTATGCCCAGGATTGCTAGATTGGATCCATTTCATGCATTTCTGGTCCTGACCAGAAAGGTTAGAAAGCCAGACAGAAAGTCCCTGCTAAGAATTCCTCAGTGATCTCTCTTGTATACAGAAAAAGAAATAATTGCAACTCCTTTACTCAAAGGCTGGAATCGTCCCCCAAATCCACTCTACTTCCACAACATTATGCTGGGTTCCAACTTTTTCATTCATTGTCCTCCCAATGTCCCTCTCAGGATCCTTACTCCACTGTGCCCTTTATTCATAATGTCTCTTCCTCTCTTAATGGTTTTCATATTCTACTCTCCTTTTTGGGACCATTCAAAACTTATCTTGTCATTTAACCATACGATTGCTAGTTCCTCTCATCACTCACCTCTTCTCTGCTGTTCTGCTCATTTCCATATATTCTCTCTCTGTTCCCTCTGCATTGCTCTTTATCCATCTCCCATCCTACTTCATTCCCACACCTGCCGACAACCTGTGTCTGCCTCATTCTCTCTGTTGCTTTCCTCTTAGCATGCACCTCCAGCTTATCATATCCTCATTATCCTATTTTATTATTGTTTCATAATTCCTGCTCTCATGTATATCTCTGGTCTCCCCACTTGACTGAAAGCAACTTGAGCCTAGGAACTGTGGATCATAGTTTTGTGGTATCCCTTATAATATCTGGCAAAGTGCAGGATATATAGCACATGCTCAGTTAAAAAAAAAAAAGCCTTGAATTAATAAATCAGTCATGGCCATTGCAGCCTCTCCTCTTATGCAGTGACCCCTGCCAGAGTCGCCCCCAGCCGTGACCTCCTCCTTATCCCCTCCCCACCCTACAAAGCGGGCTTGTGTGCTGTGGGCCAGACTCAGGAGCAGATGCCTATAGGTGGCTCCCATGCACACAGCTGAGCTCCAGGAGCCATGCAACTAAGAAGAGATGAAATCTTTCCTCACAGCTACACGAACAATGGATTTACAGCCCAGCAACTGGCTTTGTACTCTTAGCACCTGCAGAATGTCTGAATGGACAATGAATGCTCCTGCAGCTGAGACGGGTCTAGCTTTAGCAGCTGAGGACTTTATAGGCACGTACACATGGATGTTGGACCAGGCCAAAGTCTGAACTTCCCCCTTAGCACCCATAGTGGGTCCAGATTACTGCAATGATTATGCAGTAATGATTACTACAATCCTGGGACCTGACTTCAGGGGATCTAATCTATACTGGTGACTTGGTGAAAACAATGCTCAAGAAATATCCAGGTGGCTCAGTGAGTAAAGAATCCGCTTGCAGTGCAGGAGACATGGGTTCGATCCCTGGATTGGGAAGATTCCCTGGAGAAGGAAGCTGCAACCCACTACAGTATTCTTGCCTGGAGAATCCCATGGACAGAGGAGTCTGGTGAGCTACAGTCCAAGGGGGTGCAAAGAGTTGGACATGACTGAAGTTACTTAGTATGCATGCAGGAAACACCAGGGCCAACTGCCGGCATACAGATAGTTAAGGTGGGAATGAGAGCACTGCCAATGACAGTATAATCTGAGAGCCTGCACAACAGATGAAAGGTGCCACAGCAGGGCACACCTACACGTGAGTAGCTCAAGAGGAGGAATGCTCAATGGCTTATTGAGGCATACTCAGTACCCAGTAGGAGTGCTCCAGTCTCACCTAACTCACACCACAGATCAGAAACACAGCTGAGCAGCAGATCTGGGAGCCACTACTCCAAGAACTGGGGAGCGGACCCTGCCCCTGACAGGGTAGTGATAACCACAGAACAAAGGGAAGGCCCTGCTCGATATCCAGTGCAGGCTCTGGTCAACACAACATCCATCATGCCTCCTATCAAGGGGATAATGGACAGCATACACTGAGGGAAGAGGTGGCAGACATCTATACTAAAAGCAGCCTTAGCACGAGAAAAAACAATACAAAACCCCACACAGGCTACACAGAAATGTCCCTACATAAAAACAGTCCTCCAAGACACAATCTGAGGGTCTGTCATTTGAAAGAAGAACCCCAGAGCATTTAACCTTGAAGATGAGCAGAGGTTGAGTGCAGGAGCTCCACAGGGCTGAGGAAAACAGAGTCTACTCTTAGAGGGCACGCACAAGGTCTCATGTGCACTGGGACCAGCAAAAAGAAGTACATAGGAATCTGGGTTAGACCTACCTAGGCGTCTTGGAGGGTCTCCTGGGAGGTGAGGATCGGCTCTAGCTCACTGTGGGGGCAAGGAGACTGGTACTGGAGACCCCAGGGAATACTGATCAGTGTGAGCTCTCTAGGAGGTCCCAATTTTGGCACCAAGACCCCCCAGCCCAACCCAGCAACCTACAGCCTTCAGTGCTGGAAAACCTCAAGCCAAACAACAAAGTAGATAGGAACACAGGGTCACCCATCAGGAGACAAGCTCCCTCAAGTTGCACTGAGCTCAGAGCCACCTCCAATCACATCCCCTGTCACCCCCTTGCCCACCAGAGGAACAGGACCCAACTCCACTCGCTAGGGGGCAGGTGCCAGTCCCTCCCACCGGGACACCTACCTCACCCCAGGACCATCCCCTCATCTACCAGGGGCCAGACACCAGAGCAAGAGGAATTGTGAACTGCAGTCTGTGGATAAGAGACCACAAACACAGAAAGACAAAAAGAGAAAACAGAGAAATATGTGCTGATGAAGCAACAAAATTAAAACCCAAAACAACCAAAGGAAGAGAAGAAGATAGGCAATCTACCTGAAAAATAATTCAGAGTAATAACGGTAAATATGATTCAAAATCTCAGAGAAAGAATGGAGGCATAGACCAAGAAGATACCAGAAATGTTTTAAAAAGAGAAGATTTAAAGAACAAACAGAGGTGAACAACATAACTTAAAAACCACAGTGGAAGGAATCAGTAGAATAACTGAGGCAGAAGAACGGATAAGTGAGCTGGAAGATCGAATGGTGGGAGTCACTGCCACAGCACAGAACAGAGACAAAAGGATGGAGAGAAATGAGGGCAGTTACAGAGACGTCTAGGGAGGGAGAGTGTGTGTGTGTGTGTAACTGACTCACTTTGCTGTACACCTGAAACTAACACAACATTGTAAATCAACTACACTGCAATAAAAATTATTTTTTAAAAAATCAGTCATGATCCCCTCCTTTGTACCAAAATTCTACCCTACTGACTCCACCATTTTTCCCCTAGATCGAATCTTTTACATTTGAATTGGCTTTTCCATTTCTCAAGTTTTTTCATATCTCTCATCTCAGTTTCTTTTATCTACAAAGACTTAATAAAGTAGGCATGAGTCATGATACTCATTCTTAAAAGATGAGGAGATTGAGCCTCAAAGAGGTTTGTTAACTGTGACACATATTGCCACCAGTGTGCTTAGAACCAAAATCTAATGCAACCTATTCTGTGCCTACTATCCACCCTCCTCCAGTGGAACCTTGAAAACAACAATCACATAGAAGAATAACGTGCTGTCAGTGTAAAGTGTTGTATATAGAGGAAAAGCCCCAAAGAAATAGCAAGCAAGGCATATCCTGTCTGTTTTATGCAACGAGAATCGGAACACCCTGTTCTAGATCCAAATGCTGGCTGTCTATTTTGCTTCTGTAATTGTGCTTGTATTCTAAGGATGCCACGGAAAGGGGGAGAAAATCCATGTGCTGCTAACAGATAATGTGTTGGGGGTAATGTGTTGGCTTCCACTGTCTGGTTGACAATCTTTTCATTTAATTCATCTTAGCAATTAGCCGGGACTCTGTTCTGTGATACAACTGATTAACATGTTCTTTTTCTTGTTAATTTGACAGTCTGCTTCTTACCGAGCTGTTCTCCTAAACGCTGGCCCCTCTCGGTTGAGACGACTCGCTCATCTTCCATGTCACATTTGTTCCCAACCAGGATAACCTGGGCATTATCCCATGAGTATGTTTTGATTTGAGTTGACCTAAAAAGGAAAAAAAAAAAAAAAAAAAGGCAAAACACTGATCAGAGGAAAATGCAACAGCATAAAGTGAAGAAGAAGAAATATATCCCACAGACAGATGATGGTAACAGCAAAAAATGAAGCCCAAATGCCTGACATTTAGAATTAATTAGTTCAGTGCAAGTCTACCCTTCAGATACTCATTTGGGATCACAAGAGTCAAAAATCAGGGGAACTGTGGTGTTGTATTTAGAATTCTTCTATATTTGATGAGATTAATATTATTACTGCTTCTTCCTTCTCTTCTGCTTCGATTCCACAGTACTTTTATAACTGGAATGAGTGGCCAACCATCCCAGTTTGCCCAAGATGTTCCCAGTTTTAGCAGTAAAAGTCCTTCGTCCCAAGAAACGCCTTAGTGCCAAGAAACCTGAAGTGACTGGTCACTATTTACAGTCCATCACAGGAAAACCTCATTTTACCATGTTACAATCACAACTTAAAGAGCTAAGACAACTTGGTTAGGAAACATGGGGGCAATTATAATATTAAAAAAACAGATTTTAAGAATTAATATTCTCATGCCTTACATTTTTCAGAGAAAAATGCCAGGTTTGTTAATATCACAATTACAATACAATGAGCTAGTGTTTTAAGTTACCACAAACAGGATAGCTAGCATTCAGAATAAATTTCCAGTACGGCTCCATAAGGCTCATAACCAACTTTTGATTTCCATACTTAGATGATAATTATAATAGTTAATATTTACAGGTACTGTTTTAAACTCTTTATGTATGTTAACTTAATCCTTAGACTACTCAATGGAGATACCATTATGATGTCCATTTTACGGTCGAGGAAAATGAGGCATAGAGAGGTTAAAAAATTTGCTCAAGACAACTCAGCTAGTAAAGCGGTGAATCTGGAAATCAAACCCAGGCAGCAGAGTTCTTAAACACACATCAGTACTACTCATTAAAAGTCTGAGAAGTTAAGTTCTAGTGTATTTGTTGTCATTTCAGAAAAGAAGCTGAAAGGAAGCCATGTTCTTTAATCCTCCCCTTTTATTGGCCACGTTCTTATTTGATAACAATTCAAGATAGGTGGGAAAGACACATCACCCAGTGGGTGGTCAAGAGAGAGATCAAAAATGTAAAAAAATGTTGAAAGTTTAATGCAGGGATTTGCAAAGTGTCAAAAAGAGAAGCTTGGTATGTTCTTACTAGCAACTGCCAAATCCTTCAGGATTTTTAAATAGAAAATAGTGGTGAACTGTTCTCAACTTGAAGAGAGAACGGAAGCCAATAGCTTTAAACTGCAGCAGGAGAGCTTTCAGTGAGATGTCATCACTATTTCTCCCTTCCAAGAAGAAAGGAGAGAGCTAAGAGGCAGACAGGGTCTGATTTCAGAGTACTTCCCTGAACCAAGTACAAGTTTTCAAATGAGATTAAAACATCCCGTGAAAGATACCTTTGGTTCCATGTGAGCATCTCAAGGTGAAACATATTTTATCAGAAAAATCCAGGGATAGGAACTTTCTAATTCTGACACCTAAGTTAATAATATATTCCTCTAGCAACAGTGACATTCAGCATGTATCTGTAAACTGGGAAAATAAAAGCAGACATTCAAAACCTAAACTTTTTCACTTACCTCATCTTATGTAAGTGTGGAGTATATGAAAAATGAAGAATTAAGAGTAAATTAAGGTGTAAAAAATATTTTATACCTGGGCACATCTTAAATCTCAAGTGGTAACATAACTGTACAAAGAAATTTCAAAGGTTCTTTGAAAGGAACTCTATTCACATTTCCTTAGGTAATTTAAAAAAAAAAGAAAAATTATCCCTTTGCTCGTATAGTTCTTGTTAGCCAAGGCTTGGTCTATGCCTAGAAAGGGCCTAGGTTGAGAGCCCTCTGTTAATGGGGAAAGTTCTTATCTTGGCACACAGCTAGAAATAAAATATGCAGAATGAGGTTAAGGAGAGCAGTCTCAGGAGAATGTCCTACTTGCATAAGGGGTTGGGGCTAGTGTGTAAATGGCATGGCTTGCTGAATTTACTAAGGACGAATGCTTGCCTGAAAAAATTCAGCCCGGGATAGGGGTGCACTTTTGTGAAGGTTAAAAAAACAAAACAGAAAACACGAGCTGATTTTTACAGTTTAACCAGGTTAAAAAAACAAACAAAAAATTTCCCTGGTGGCTCAGATGGTAGAAGTGTCTCCTTACAATGCAGGAGACCTGGGTTCGATCCCTGGGTCAGGAAGATTCCCCTGGAGAAGGAAATGGCAACCCACTCCAGTATTCTTGCCTGAAAAATCCCATGGACAGAGGATCCTGCTAGGCTACAGTCCATGGGGTTGCAAAGAGTTGCACATGACTGAGCGACTTCACTTTCTTTCACTTGACCAAGTTAATGGAATGTTTGCTTTTCCCATTAAATGTCTGTCTCTCAGTTCTGCTAACATAATAACTCATGTAGGTCTTAGGATGCCACGGTGATAGATTATACATCTATTCATACACAATATTCCCTGTTTATACTATATATATAGTATATATATATATATATATATATATATATGTGTGTGTGTGTGTGTGTGTGTGTAATTTGGGGAAGCCATGATTATATCAAACATACCCCTTTCCATTTGTTCTTATATAAGAAATACTTTACTGTAACCTCTGCAATGTCTTAAACTGCCAAGGAAATAATTTAAAATGAACATTTTCTATAATTACCAAGGAATTCTACAGAACCATTATCTTAAAAGCTTAAAGAACCATTGGAGACCATTTCTCTTTTTAATCAAGTAATAATTATGGTCTGGACTATCTGTGCTGAGGTGAACAAAACATTAATTTGCCATCAGAGCTGGTTAATCAAGTAAGATTTGTTTTTGACTGGTTTGGAATTCCTGACAACCTCCCACCATCAACAGGGTTCATTCAGTTCAGTTCAGTTGCTCAGTTTCCAACTCTTTGTGAACGTATGGATTGCAGCACGCCAGGCCTCCCTGTCCATCACCGACTCCCGGAGTCCACCCAAACCCATATCCATCGAGTCGGTGATGCCATCCAACCATCTCATCCTCTGTTGTCCCTTTCTCCTCCCACCTTCAATCTTGCCCAGCATCAGGGTGTTTTCCAATGAATCAGTTCGCATGAGGTGGCCAAAGTATTGGAGTTTCAGCTTCAGCATCAGTCCTTCTATTGAACACTCAGGACTGATTTCCTTTAGGATGGACTGGCTGGATCTCCTTGCAGTCCAAGGGACTCTCAAGAGTCTTCTCCAACACCACAGTTCAAAAGCATCAATTCTTCAGCACTCAGCCTTCTTTATGGTCCAACTCTCACATCCACACATGACCACTGGAAAAACCATAGCCTTAAGTAGATGGACCTTTGTTGGCAAAGTAATGCCTCTGCTTTTTAATATGCTGTCTAGGTTGGTCATAACTTTCCTTCCAAGGAGTAAGCATCTTAATTTCATGGCTGCAGTCACCATCTGCAGAGATTTTGGAGCCACCCCAAAATAAAGTCTGCCACTGTTTACACTGTTCCCCATCTATTTGCCATGAAGTGATGGGATCGGATGCCAGGATCTTAGTTTCTGAATGTTGAGCTTTAACCCAACTTTTTCACTCTCCTCCTTCACTTTCATCAAGAGGCTCTTTAGTTCTTCTTTGTTTTCTGCCATAAGGGTGGTATCATCTGCATATCTGAGGTTACTGATATTTCTCCCAGCAATCTTGATTCCAGCTTGTGCTTCATCCAGCCCACAGGGTAGCTTTAGGCAAAGTCCACTCACCAGCTACAGGGGATCAGAACCATACTGACTGATTCATAAACTACCACATATCATAGAATCTAAGCAGCATGGATTATAAGATAAAATTATTTAATGAATAGCCCAGAACAAAAAGAAGCAGCCAACGAAACTATGATACAATGCTTTACCTAATAGCCCTGCTAGACAAACTTGTCACTCACATCAGCTTCTTGTTACTTGAAAATTTTTTTTCATGTATTCTGAGGGATTTAGTAAATTTTTCTATCTTTAGTTGCTTTGTTCATGATACTTTGTATATGAGAGATGACCATCCCATGACTGTCTCAATAAGAAATGTCAACATACCCTTCTGCTTGTGGGTATCTTCCCTTAAGACCTGTAGAACAACTAGATTGTTGCTTTACAGGAAAATATGAAATGATAGTCATTACTCCTAAATGAGTATTCACATTCCTAGTATAAAACTGATACCCCGTCTTGCATATACAATAACTTTCTACCCACGTCCTAATAATTCCACCATTCAGTTGACAATATACACAACTATGCCCAAGTTAGCACATGTGTAGGCAGTGGAATATATGTTTCATATAATAGCATCAGCAATTCTAATAAGCCATTAATTATAAGACATCCCGATTTAAGATATGTTAAAATATGAATAGTTCTGCATCTTAGATTCTCTAAAACACTATTGTTTTCTCAGTATTTCTTTTATACATGAATACCTAGGTTGAAATAAAAGCTTGTATCATTCCTTTAGCTCAGGAAAACTTGGAGATGAGAAAATATAAACCCCATGAGATGAGAAAGCCCCAGAGCTGTATTTCATCTAGAGAATAATATGACTTAAGGTCAGAAGAATGTGGGGATGATAATCCAGTCCCCATGCCTTCCAACTCAGAATCCTAACAGTTTATTCAGTTCATTTAAAAGAAAGCACTAATGCTAAGTGAGTATAGGAAAGTCATGCTGTGTTCTTTAGCTTCAGCATCTTCATGAAAGCCTAGAGATAAATCCACGCACCTATGGACACCTTATCTTTGACAAAGGAGGAAAGAATATAAAATGGACAAAAGACAGTCTCTTTAACAAGTGGTGCTGGGAAAACTGGTCAGCCACTTGTAAAAGAATGAAACTAGAACACTTCCTAACACCTTACACAAAAACAAACTCAAAATGGATTAAAGATCTAAATGTAAGAACAGAAACTATAAAACTCCTAGAGGAGAACATAGGCAAAACACTCTCCGACATAAATCACAGCAGGATCCTCCATGACCCACCTCCCAGAATATTGGAAATAAAAGCAAAAATAAACAAATGGGACCTAATTAAAATTAAAAGCTTCTGCACAGCAAAGGAAACTATAAGCAAGGTGAAAAGACAGCCTTCAGAATGGGAGAAATTAATAGCAAATGAAACAACTGACAAAGAATCAATCTCCAAAATATACAAGCAGCTCTTGCAGCTCAATTCCAGAAAAATAAATGACCCAATCAAAAAATGGGCCAAAGAACTAAACAGACATTTCTCCAAAGAAGACATACAGATGGCTAACAAACACATGAAAAAATGCTCAACATCCCTCATAATCAGAGAAATGCAAATCAAAACCACAATGAGATACCATTTCACACCAGTCAGAATGGCTGCTATCCAAAGTCTACATGCAATAAATGCTGGAGAGGGTGTGGAGAAAAGGGAACCCCCTTACACTGTTGGTGGGAATGCAAACTAGTACAGCCACTATGGAGAACAGTGTGGAGATTCCTTAAAAAACTGAAAATAGAACTGCCATATGATCCAGCAATCACACTCCTGGGCATACACACTGAGGAAACCAGAATTGAAAGAGACACATGCACCCCAGTGTTCATCGCAGCACTGTTTATAATAGCCAGGACATGGAAGCAACCTAGATGTCCATCTGCAGACGAATGGATAAGAAAGCTGTGGTACATATACACAATGGAGTATTACTCAGCCATTAAAAAGAATACATTGGAATCAGTTCTAATGAGGTGGATGAAACTGGAGCCTATTATACAGAGTGAAGTAAGCCAGAAAGAAAAACACCAATACAGTATACTAACGCATATATATGGAATTTAGAAAGATGGTAACCTTAACCCTGTATACGAGACAGCAAAAGAGACACTGATGTATAGAACAGTCTTTGGGACTCTGTGGGAGAGGGTGAGGGTGGGATGATTTGGGAGAATGGCATTGAAACATGTATATTGTCATACGTGAAATGAATCACCAGTTCAGGTTCGACACATGATACAGGATGCTCGGGGCTGGTGCATGGGGATGACCCTGAGGGAGGATAAGGGGAGGAGGGAGGGCGGTTCAAGAAGGGGAACACATGTACACCCGGGGCAGACTCATTCAATGTATGGCAGAACCAACCAATATAATATTGTAAAGTAATTAGCCTCCAATAAAAAAAATAAAAAAAAATATATATATATATATAATAAAATTAGGCTGCCACATTTTGCATTTACTTTCTCGGGCTGTTGTAAGACAGATGTGGTTGAGGTAGGATCATGCTGTACTTTGTTAGTTGCAAACATCTTTTTACAAATATAAAACACTGTTCGTCGCAGCTTGGGCAGCCAGCTCTTTCTCTCTAAATCCACCTCAACTCATCCCTTGTAATTTCTATCATCTAAATAATAATTTGACTTTTCTTAATTGAAGAAAAGTTGTCTTGTCTTTCCTTGTCTCAAATCTTGTCTCCAGTTCGTATCTTGAGGCTGAGGTCCTAGACAGATACATTTCTAACTGGGAGTAAACGGTCTTTTTTGGTATGTCTATTAGGAGCATGACACGTCTATTTAGTAAATTCTTCTTTCATGTGACATTTCTGTGTATCTACTTTTTCAGTCATTTACTGAATTTTGCAAAATTTCTTATTTGGGAATGGGTTTCTATCACCTCATTAGGGACTGTCTTATTTCCTTGTCTATTAGAGAGACAGTTTTAAAGGAAGTGGCTGTCACAAAATAACATCCATGTGAAAAGATGATTTATTTCTGAATCGCTGCAAAAGATCCTTTGGGGTTTACTGTTAATCTCAGCAAGATTAATGGACTCAAAAGCAATATGCTGGTCACCATGGTTACCCAACAAATGGCAATTAACTCAGACCTTACCAGTAACCAGATGATGGTTACTAAAAAAACACTCTGCTATCTTTTAGTTAAAAACAAAAATAAAACAATAACCCCGCTCTATATATTGTTTAATTTTTATGTTTTCTCTATAAATATATATGTAGAGAAAGAGGATTTTTGTTTTTTTCTTTTGTTTTATATTATCAGGCAGAGGGAGATGAGATTTTCATATTTTACACATAAATGATTGAACTCTGCACAGAAGAAAATAATTTAGGAGAGCTATAAACAAAGAAACCAAATTCCTATAATATCTCTATTTCCTCTCCTTTGTTCTGCGTATATAAATAATTTCCTATGAGTTCAATCTGTTTTCATAAAGAAGAGACTCTTATTAGTCATAATGTTCTGAAAAACAGTCCACAGAATGTGCCTCAGTAATCCAAAAAGCAGTTATCGCTTAGGGTCTGATCTGGGATATACATGGGGAAAATGCGGTATCAGAGAGAACATGTTCAGCTCTTTCCTCGCAGTGAGTCTCAGCCAGATCTTAACAGCAGCCCTGTCCTTCATTCTGGAAGCTCAAAGTTCCCCTCAGCATTCACTTCCCTTATTCTCAACATTCAGGAGCCTCAGCCTCATCTCAGCAGACTTCAGATTGTTATGGAATTTCCCAGTCTGCTACTGCTCATCACATAGAATTGTCCCTTCTGTTACATTCCCACTAACTTAATCACTTATTTATCCAATTATTCTCAACCTTGGAGAGCTGTTAAAAATTACTTCAACCTAGAACAATTAAATCAGAACCTTTAGGGACGTTGTCACAGGCATTTAAAAAATAATCTCTCCAGGTGATTTCTATTTATGACTGTATGGCTCTCTCCCACGCCTGCTTTAGTTTTTAAAATAATCTGTTTCTTCACTTCCCATCTAATACCCAAAGTGTTTGCAGGTGGTTTACAGAGGTACATACAGCAATACAAGGTATATACAAAATAAATTTTAAAATGAATGAGTGGCAGTAAGGAAACAAAAACAGGAACATGATAAAACTTAATGATTTATATACGCTGTAAAAGTTAAGAGGTAGTTTAAGAAGTTAAGACAGATTTCTCATATGTACATTAACTCCTTTAATTGAGTTATAAAAGTAAATGCTAAAAAAGCACCTTCAAATAAATTTTATCCAATATTAATATTTTTATAATTTAAAGAAATGGGTTTATAGTTTTTGATAAGATTGCTATATTCTCATTAAATATTCTAATAAGAGAAAAAGCTAAAGCAAAAATAAAAATGATCAGAAATCTCACTACCCCCAGATAACCACCTAACATCTAGGTGAAAATCCTAGAGTAGATTGTAGTACTGAACTCACTGAGTCATGACCTCCTTCCTTGGAGGTGGGTTCTGTTTCCCTGCACCTCCCTGGCTTTGGACTGGGCCAAGCGCATTGCTTTGGTCCATGGAATATGAGGAGATGTGATGTGAGAGGAGATCCAACCAGTCCATTCTAAAGGAGATCAATCCTGGGTGTTCATTGGAAGGACTGATGCTAAAGCTGAAACTGCAATACTTTGGCCACCTCATGCGACGAGTTGACTCACTGGAAAAGACTCTGATGCTAGGAAAGGGTGGGGGCGGGAGGAGAAGGGGACGACAGAGAATGAGATGGCTGGATGGCATCACCAACTCTGTGGACATGAGTTTGAGTGAACTCCGGGAGTTGGTGATGGACAGGGAGGCCTGGCGTGCTGTGATTCATGGGGTCGCGGAGAGTCGGACACGACTGAGTGACTGAACTGAACTGAACTGATGTGAGCCACTGGTGGGCAAGAGGCACAGAGGCTTTGTGAGTTTCATCAGCCCTCTTGTATTCTTGCTCTTCATTGTGGCAGGAACCCATCCCAGGAAGAGGGCTGCTCTGCCAGCCTGTCACAGGAGGAAGAAGCCAGGAGCAGCCCAGCCGAGTTCCACAGAGATCAGCATATTTCAGCCAAACCTAGAAGAGCCCATCATTCCTTTCCAACTCCATCTTTCGCTCCCCACCCTCCTCCCGACTTTGATACAGCCTTATTAATTCACTTGAATTTTTCAAACATGCTACAGTTTCCAATAAGTAGGAGCTATCACTTTGGGTGGCTCTAGGTTTTGCAAGGCCAAAAACTAATAAAAATGTGAGGGTCCAATTTAAGGGGGAAAAATGCAAATTAGAAATACAGACAGTCAGAATGACCATCTTTAAAAAGTCTGTAAAGAGCAAATGCTGGAGAGGGTGTGGAGAAAAGCAAACCTGCTCACACTGTTGGTGGGAATGTAAATTGATGCAGCCACTATGGATAACAGTATGGATATTCCTCAAAAAACTAAAAATAGATTTGCCATATGATCCAGCAATACCGAGACAAAACTGTAACTTGAAAAAATACATGCATCATTATGTTCACAGCAGCACTATTTACAATAGCCAAGGCATGGAAACACCTAAACATTTGTCCATTGTCAGATGAATGGATGTGGTACATATATGCAATGGAATACTACTCAGCCATAAAAGGAACAAAATAATGCCATTTCAGCAACATGGATGGACCCAGAGATTATCATACTAAGAGAAGTAAGCCAGAAAGAGAAAGACAAATACCTTATGATATCTTTTATATGTAGAATCTAAAATGTTACACAAATGAAATTATTTATGAAACAGAAACAGATCCACAGATATAAAGAACAGACTTATGGTTGCCAAGGGGGAGTGAGGTGGGGAAGGGAGGGACTGGGAGTTTGGGATTAGCAGATATAAACTATTACATGTAGAATGGATAGACATCAGGTCCTACTGTGGAGCACATGGAACTACATTCAGTATTCTGTGAATATGGGTAAGCCATAGTGGAAAAGAAAAAGCAAGAATTACAGATTAGGTACAGGGCAATCTGTAGCAGATGTTTTTGGTGCTCTGCCCATATCCCCCAGGCCTTACCACTTCTTTGCTTGCTAGCTCACTTCCAACTGCCAGTGTCTGCAGCTCTTTGCTTTAAAATCTTCTCTGAAGCAAGGGAAGACCACTCTGCCCATCAGGGAAAGTCAGATGTAACAGAGAAAGCGCATACCCCAGGAACAGACCTCAGCCAGTGACAGACAGGAACTGGTGTCTAACTAGTGCCCGTCCCTTGCTCCTCAGGCTGCTGCCACACCAATTCCCAGATTTTCAAGCATAATGGTAGAAACACCATTTACTGGCGGCCTTCCCATCCCCAGCTCACTTTCCCACTAAGAAAGTACTGTCTGTTACACTTTCTGAGTAAAAAACTACTTGTATACAAATTCCCCTCTCCGAGCCTGCTTCGGGAGGAACCCCAACTAAGACACTTGGAAGGGGCTTGTCCAGGTAAGGGGCCAAAACTTCTGGCAAGGTTCTGGAGTTGGCAGGACTGGCTTCAAAGCGCCGATTATTAAATATCAAGAACTTTTGTGGTTTGGTTTTTAAAGCTTACCTCTGACACTGTGATGGGTGCATTTATACCATGGAAATTGGTGAATTAAATCAGAAGTTTTTCTTAGTTTTTGCTTTTATTTTTTCCAAAGAATCTGTTTACTGGCACACCATAAAAGCTTATTCCTTATTTCTGCAAGAAATCCACCGGTTGCTATCGCACGTGCCGCCGTCTAAAACACATTCACAGCCTGTGTGTCAGGCTCTGTCATCCCCTTCCATCTTGTCTCCGCACACAGCCTCCCCTGGATTAGCGCCCGTCACATGGGGACCCCACACCCTGTTTCTCACTCACTAGGACCTTCTCCTTGTCTGGATCCCTCCTAGACCACAACGGGCAGGGCCCCTGACTGTTCTGTTCACCACTGAGCATTCAGGAAAACGTGTGGCACATAGAAAGGTCTCAGACAGTAACTGTAAATTCATGGTCAAGTGAATGAGCGAATGATAGACCGAATGTGGCAAAAATGCCTAAGAGATCCAGCAAGTTCAGAATATCAGCACAGAATAAAAACAGCACAGGAGGAGAATCACCACTCTATGTGCTGCCAGTGCCCCCTGCCCCCATTCCTTCCAGGACTCAGTGCTGGCAGAGCTCTTCCACGGGAAAGCAAGATGTCATCTGTGTGATAGCTGTGCATTCCAGCCTGCAGCAATCATGGTGTCCTTTCTGCTCTAGCACCAACAGTCACGATGAGGATACTCAGGGAGTAACTTAGCACTTCAGCACCATGGAGTGGTTGCCTTGAAGGGCCCTAGTCCAGCTCCTTCATTGATAGATGACAAGGCTGAGGATCGAGATGTGGAGTGACATCCTAATGGATATGAAGCAGTTACGAGGGGGCTGATGAGAGTCTGCATCCCAAGACTCCCCATGCCTCCTCTTCCACAACATGCTGTCCACTTCCTCAGGGAAAAGCAGGGACTGCATTCTGCTGATTAGGAAGAGGCTCATAGGCTGAACACTTGATTGCTTTTAAAAAGAAGAAATAATGTGTCTCCCAAGGAACCAGAATACTTCAAAGGAGTATATCATATGCTACCATTCGTATGTGGACTGTAATAAAAAAAAATGATACAAATGAACTTATTTCAAAACAGAAATAGACACACAGATATGGAAAGCAAACTATGGGTGCCAAAGGCAAATTGCGGGGGTGAGGGATGAATCAGAAATTTGGAATTAGTACACACATGCTACTAAATATAAAATAGATAACCAACGAGGACCTACTGTACAGCACAGCGAACTCAACCATAACCTATATGAGGAAAAAAGCCTGGAAAGGAATGAATATATGTATAACTGAATCACTTTCCTTTACACTTGAAATGAAGAACATCGTAAGTCAACTATACTATAATTAAAAAAAATAAGTTTCACACACAACAAACACATACACACAAGTGCATTCCAACCTTTTTCCTGGCACATACAAAAACAACAACATTTGTATGAAACAGTAGGGGAATATGGAGAAGTATAAGACTTGGCAAAACATCCCTTACAGGTTCTCTATGCTTAATAATTATGAGATCAATGAAATCACAGAATAGAGGAATATATTAAATAAAAGGTTAACCACGACAACTCATCACCTGATGGGAGGAAGGCATGTGTTTGGAGTGATTAGCAACCTGTACTTGAGAATGGGAGTCACCATGGTGACTGCAGTAGACACTCAAGCATCCTGATGGGTTATTAGGTTTAGTGACCACAGGAATCAGCAGGAGACCCGAGGGAGGGCCATCAGCAGTGAGAAACATTCTCAGTTGCATAAGTCAGACTAAATGCCTTAAAAGTTGCCTTAAGTTAGCAACTAACAAACACCCTCTGAGATGGGGAAGACCCTGGCCCTTGCCATCCCACAAGTGAAGTACTGGTCACTCTGGTGGTGTAATAAAAAATAAATAATACAAATAATATCTAAATATAAAACAATTCATTAATATAACCGTATCAGGCAGTGTGCTAAATGTTTCACATTTATTATTTAATGCTTCTAACGCTACAAGGCAGAGAGTATTTTTTTTTCTCATTTTGCAGAAGAAGAAACTGTAAAATGAACACTTATTGAGGCTAAGTTACCAAAACCCTCAGCTAATATAACACAGTTGAACAGCTAACCTTTTCCACTGGAGTAGGAGCTCAAAGTCCTGGGCTCTCTTTTTGTACTTAATTCAGAGAACCAAGAACTAATCTCTCAGCTTTCCAGAATGTCTGCTGAGAGGGCAGAACAAAGCCTACTAATGCTTTCTCTAGATTTTCACGAAGATCAATGAGAAAATGTCCTGAAGGAGTCTTGAAAACCAGAGTACTCTATCAATGGAAGGTATTATCACCAGCAAAAATGTACTTACTATCTACATGGCATTGATGTGTTATCTCTAACTCATTCTCAAAACAAGCCTCATTGTAATTGTCTTTGCTATTTTGTAACCTTTTAAAAAGTTAAAATGGGAGACACTGTCAGGCATTACTTGAGATGCTGAGGACACAGCAATAAAGACAGACCTGGGCTCTGCTCTCAGGAAGCTGTGGTGTGACCCCACACTGTGATCTTGCAAATATTCTCCAGTTACAGGTGTTAACTCAACAACCGCCATAACACAAGACACTAGTGTCTACAACACGGGGTGTCGCTTTTTGAACCTTAGCAGGCATCAGAGTCACCTGGAAGGTTTGCGACCGCCTCCCGAGTTCTACCCCCAGATATTCTGATTTAGAAGGGCCGAGTCAGGACCAGAGGCTCTGCATTTCTAACAAGCACTCAGGTGGCGCTGACCCTGTGGGTTTTCTGACCACACTTTGAGCAGCACCGCGGTGAGGGAGAGAAAGAAGTAGGGCTTGCTCAGTGTCCTCAGGCTGCTGCATTCACTAGAGAGAGGAGTCTGGTTTGAAAAGTTCATGATCAAACGGGCAGGGTAGGCGGGGGCCCTTCCAGTGGGAAGTCTCTGGTGACTGCTCCAGCAGCATGCCAGATGATGGAATGGGGAGGCAGTGGGGAGCAGAGGCTGGGCCTCTGGGAAGCAGAGGGGGTGTGGCAGGGGCAGGATACGAGTGAGCACGTAGGCCCTTTCAAGGTTATCATGGATCTTTACGTATTCCTAAGATTTAATCTCCACATCAGAGAAATGCCTGGACTGAAGCAGAGAATCCTGGTACTAGAATGGGGTTGGGGTCTCTGGGATGAAGAGCTGGAGGCGGCTTTCAGAGGGGCCCGAGGAGCTAAGGCTGGGTGTGGGGTGGGGTTCCCATGTGGGCGGTGGGGGGGGGGCATGGGGCAGTGAGAGGAGGGTGATCTGGGGGTTGGCCCTTGGACCTGACATCAGCGGTTCACTTGTATGAGTTCAGTTCAGGCTACCCTACTGTCCATGAGAGATGGCAGGGGGTGTGGGGAAAGGCCATCCCAGAGAGCTTCCTGTCCTGGGGAGAGGGAAAGGCAGTGAGGAGGAAAAGAAAATGATAGAACTGAACAAAGAAAGACCATCCACAAGGCCAGGGAATGGACTTAACTGGGGGTTTTGTTCCCCTCCCAAGGCCTTCCCTGCTCCTGCTCAGTTGTGTCCGATTCTTTGTGACCCCATGGACTGTGAGGCTCCTCTGTCCATGGGATTCTCCAGTGGGTTGCCTTTTTTTCTTCTCCAGGGATCTTCCCAACCCAAGGATCGAACCCACATCTCCTGTGTCTCCTGCACTGCAGGCAGATTCTTTACCCACTGAGCCATCGGAGAAGGCCTCCCTAGGCCGTGGGTTCTCGTAAAACAGGAAGCCAGGAAATACCTACTCTCTTGCACCCATCTACCTTTTACTCTCTCCCATTCAACATTTCTGAAGCATTGTTCTATTGTTTGCCATAAAAATCACTATAAAATCACCTCTCTTTTTCTCACTTTTGAAATGACAGTGTTTTTCAGATGAACCAGAGCAAAGAGGTTTTACCATTGGTGAGAACTCTGGCCTCAGGAAACCAGAAAATATGAAAAGGCCAAGCCCCGCAGTCATCATCTGCCCTGGGCTGCAGGGAGTAATTGCTGTTCAGTCTTTCAGATGCCACTTCAAACAAGGCAGAGTCCAGCTGCAGGCTGTACCTATGAATCACAGCCCTTTTCTAGCAGAAGGCATTCTGGCATAAAGAACAGTCAAATGGTATAGTTCACAGAACCTGTGCTCAGCTCAGATGCAGTCCCTGGTCTCATTGTGCCTTTGTAGGATCAGAATAATCCATGTCCACACCACAGCCCTTGGAGGCATTAGTTTCATGGGGGCAAATTCTAGAAGTAAACCATCCAGGCAAGTGAGAAGGGCAAGCTACAACCGATGTCAACTAGAAGAAGCAGCAGCACCTGCGTATTAACCTGCGTTCTTGAACTAGATATCTGCCCTCTACTCTTGCTTTAGAGGAAATGGCCCAGTATCACCAGAGTTCTGGAGAAGAACTTACTAGGCAGTAATCATCACATCTCAAATGCAAACCAAACAACAAATTAATACACACAAAGAGGACTTTTGTACCAACAGAAGCACTTTATTTTTCTTGTCCAGTACATTCTATGGACAGAGGAGACTGGTGGGCTGCAGTCCACAGGGTCACAAAGAGTCAGATACAACTTAGTGACTAAACAACAGCAAACTTTCCGGACGCATCAGTCATTTGCCTATTTGTTCTTTGCCCTTCCTGTGCTGTGTTTTGCATGTTGCCCCCGTGAAATCCTTGAGTTTCCAATGGGCGATGTGGACGGGAGATTGGAGAGGGAGGAGGGCAGAGCTCAGGCTCTCGAATCTTCCCTCCGAACAGCCTTATTGAAAGGGGTGCTGGCTCTATGGAGAGTTCCACTCTTGTTCGGTGGCGCCCCCAGTTTGTGGGCTTTAGAAACCCCCCCTCAAAACCCAGTGGTTGACAATCTGCATAGTCTCATTGCCCCTAGTTACCTAGGATTCAGTTCAGTTCAGTTCAATCCAGTCGCTCAGTCGTGTCCGACTCTCCGCGACCCCATGAATCACAGCACGCCAGGCCTCCCTGTCCATCACCAACTCCCGGAGTTCACTCAAACTCATTTCCATCGAGTCGGTGATGCCATCCAGCCATCTCATTCTCCGTCGTCCCCTTCTCCTCCCGCCCCCAACCTTTCCCAGCATCAGAGTCTTTTCCAGTGAGTCAACTCGTCGCATGAGGTGGCCAAAGTATTGCAGTTTCAGCTTTAGCATCAGTCCCTCCAATGAACATCCAGGATTGATCTCCTCTAGAATGGACTGGTTGGATCTCCTTGCAGTATAAGGGACTCTCAAGAGTCTTCTCCAACACCACAGTTCAAAAGCATCGATTCTTCGGCGATCAGCCTTCTTCACAGTCCAACTCTCACATCCATACATGACCACGGGAAAAACCATTGCCTTGACTAGACGGACCTTGGTTGGCAAAGTAATGTCTCTGCTTTTTAATATACTATCAAGGTTGGTCATAACTTTCCTTCCAAGGAGCAAGCGTCTTTTAATTTCATGGCTGCAATCAGCATCTGCAGTGATTTTGGAGCCCAAAAAAACGAAGTCTGACACTGTTTCCACTGTTTTTCCATCTATTTCCCATGAAGTGATGGGACCAGATGCCATGATCTTTGTTTTCTGAATGTTGAGCTTCAAGCCAACCTTTTCACTCTCCTCTTTCACTTTCATCAAGAGGCTTTTGAGTTCCTCTTCACTTTCTGCCATAAGGGTAGTGTCATCTGCATATCTGAGGTTATTGATATTTCTCCCGGCAATCTTAATTCCAGCTTGTGCTTCTTCCAGCCCAGCATTCCTCATGATGTACTCTGCATATAAGTTAAATAAGCAAGGTGACAATATACAACCTTGACGTACACCTTTTCCTATTTGGAACCAGTCTGTTGTTCCATGTCCAGTTCTAACAGTTGCTTCCTGACCTGCATACAGGTTTCTCAAGAGGCAGGTCAGGTGGTCTGGGATTCCCATCTCTTTCAGAATGTTCCACAGTTTATTGTGATTGACACAGTCAAAGGCTTTGGCATAGTCAATAAAGCAGAAATAGATGTTTTTCTGAAACTCTCTTGCTTTCTCCATGATCCAGCGGATGTTGGCAATTTGATCTCTGGTGCCTCTGCCTTTTCTAAAACCTGCTTGAACATCTGGGAGTTCACGGTTTATATACTGCTGAAGCCTGGCTTGGAGAATTTTGAGCATGACTTTACTAGCGTGTGAGATGAGTGCAATTGTGCGGTAGTTTGAGCATTCTTTGGCATTGCCTTTCTTTGGGATTGGAATGAAGACTGACCTCTTCCAGTCCTGTGGCCACTGCTGAGTTTTCCAAATCTGCTGGCATATTGAGTGCAGCACTTTCACAGCATCATCTTTCAAGACTTGAAATAGCTCAACTGGAATTCCATCACCTCCACTAGCTTTGTTCCTAGTGATGCTTTCTAAGGCCCACTTGACTTCACATTCCAAGATGTCTGGCTCTAGGTCAGTGATCACGTTATCGTGACTATCTTGGTCGTGAAGATCTTTTTTGTACAGTTCTTCTGTGTATTCCTGCCACCTCTTTTTAATATCTTCTGCTTCTGTTAGGTCCATACCATTTCTGTCCTTTATCGAGCCCATCTTTGCATGAAATGTTCCCTTGGAATCTCTAATTTTCTTGAAGAGGTCTCTTGTTTTTCCTATTCTGTTGTTTTCCTCTATTTCTTTGCATTGATCACTGAGGAAGGCTTTCTTATCTCTCCTTGCTATTCTTTGGAACTCTGCATTTAGATGCTTGTATCTTTCCTTTTCTCCTTTGCTTTTCGCCTCTCTTCTTTTCACAGCTATTTGTAAGGCCTCCTCAGACAGCCATTTCGCTACCTAGGATTAGATTTTCCCTATTGACTGACCTGGCCAACATCTGTTTTCTGGGCTGGATCCTCACTGACACACTGTTAATATTTAATAGATTTTCATTCAGGAAACTATTTTGTAGCTCAGAAGTCTAGGCTACTTTATTCTCCAACTATTGTGGAGGCTTCCTTCCACACACACTTCGGAAAGGAAGAACAGTAAATAATAAGTATAAACGAGGTTCTCCCATCGTAACTGATCAACTCCTGAAAGATCAAATTGGGCTTAATGGACATACGCTGTCAGTTGTGAGAATCCTGAAGGCTACATGCTAGGTTTTAGTTACTATGCAGTGGCCTTGATCCAGTAAAATAAAAAGAGAAAAATAAAATTATCTATAAGAAGAAGTAATAGTAAATTCTGGAAAATACAGCCTACCTATATGTTAAAAAAAAAAAAGTTTAGTCAAAATTCTAAAACCCTAGTGTTCACTGAGCTATTTGGAATAACTTTGGCTGGCTTCTGGGGAAAAAATGTAAAATAAAAAAACATGATATGGTATATCTTGAGAATTTGACATCCCAGTGCACAGAGGAAAGCTGCTGAAAGAAAAAAAATATTCCTGCCTGACTCCATAGGAGGAAAAAAAAAAAAACAAAAAAACAAGCTGAAAGGTGAAATTAAAGACAAGAAAATTGGATCTTTGTCTCAAGAAATAAAGCTAACACTTTAAATCAGTTGACTGAAGTATTCCTCTCCTCTCTCCTCATTATTTTAGGTTGATCTGATAAGTAAACCCATGAGGCAAATTTTATGCTGATAGGGGCAAAGTAAGTGGCCGGAAAGTTCTTTTTGAGTTTTAATTTGACTTGTAATGCAATTAAGCAATTTACAGTGAAATGAATAATGAAATTACTTTGAAGAGTTTCTACTCACATTTAATTTGTATTTGATTCAGACTTAAACCTAATGTTTTACAAAGCATGTTGCTCACTGAATTATTTTTTATTTTATGATGGACTCTCTATTTGTTCATACGTGGTCTGGTTTTATTTGGACTATGAAGATGTTTTAAAATATTATAGCCTTATGCTAGCCATAACCATAGAGGGTAATAGAGTTTCCTTTAGTATTAGCAATACCATTAATTCTTCTGCTTTCTGGACTCAGCATCCCAGCAGTAAGGTTCATAAAAATTCTATCTGCAAGAGTAAACATTTACAATTCCAGGTACCATATTTAGTAGTCATGACTTCCCTCTATCCTTCATGCACTTGGTATTCTATGAGAAGATAATGTTGCCAAGTTCTCTAGCAAAAGGCATTCTGGTGTAAAGAATACAAAGGGCAAAAGTCCAGCAAAATGAAAGTATGTGGTGGGCTGCAGTGCTGTGTTAAGTGACTTCAGTCATATCTGACTCTTTGCCACCCCATGGACTGTAGCCCACCAGATTCCTCTGTGCATGGAATTCTCCAGGCAAGAACACTGGAGTTGGTTGCCATGGCCTCCTCCAGGGGATCTTCCCGACCCAGGGATCGAACCCTCATCTCTTCAGTCTCTGCATTGGCAGGTGGGCTCTTTACCACTAGCGCCACATGGAAGCCCCGTGCGACGTGCCTAGGGAATATTAATAACCCAGAGTCACTGGAACATGGTGTAAGAATGGAAGGGAATATTAAATTCCACTGGGTGGAATGATTTTGGTTGCATTTGAAACTATTTAACTTTAACCCCAAATTGTTTCTTTTCTGGAGAACTATGTCTCTCCCTGAAAAAGGAACTTCTGACTTTAAAATATCACTGAAGAATTTGTGCCTGAAGTGTCCTTAGAGGCTGCTGCTGCTGCTGCTAAGTCGCTTCAGTCGTGTCCGACTCTGTGCCACCCCATAAACGGCAGCCCACCAGGCTCCCCCGTCCCAGGGATTCTCCAGGCAAGAACACTGGAGTGGGTTGCCATTTCCTTCTCCATAGAGGCAGAACCTTGATAAAAGGAAGATGTTTCTAGTTTTGGAAGATCTTTTTATCAGAAAAAAAAGCTTAGGAGAAACACAAATTAAAATGTTAGAAAAACAGTTTATAAAACAACCAGAACAAACTTTTTGGCCTACCCAATATATGACCCTTGAATCTTAGCATTTTTCAAAATTAGTGATAGAGATGAGCAATATAAGAATCCCAGACACTATAGAAAACTCCAATTCATATTTGCCCCAAACTGAATTGAAATTTGAAAGTAAGTGCCAAGTATGTGGCTGTGAGCTTTCTAGGAGACAGGTCACTAGCAGAAGCCTTGCTTCTCAACTGCAGGATAATCCAGACAAACCTTCTGGCCTGACATGCTGCCTTCCGAAGCCTATCATGCCAGAGAAAGCGAGAAGCAGAACATCTGGTAGATTCATGGCCCTGTTACCCAGGAAAATTTGAGATAAAAATCAAAGTAATCCTTCTAAAAGTGTCTACTCTAACAGCAAGTACTTTATTTTCCCATTCTGCATGAAGCAAAATGATAACATCACTACTAGGCCCTCCTGCTTAGCTGGCAGATACTATTTGGATATTGCTAAGCCATCTATGTATCTGTAATTCCTTTGTCTCTGTTGCTGCCTCTTCACCCCACCAGCCACTGAAGTGGTTAATTTCTTCCCAGTGAATGCACTGAGATGAAAGCCTTGATTTGACTGGACATGGACCTAACAGAAGCAGAAGATATTAAGAAGAGGTGGCAAGAATACACAGAAGAACTGTACAAAAAAGATCTTCACGACCAAGATAGTCACGATAACGTGATCACTGACCTAGAGCCAGACATCTTGGAATGTGAAGTCAAGTGGGCCTTAGAAAGCATCACTACGAACAAAGCTAGTGGAGGTGATGGAATTCCAGTTGAGCTATTTCAAATCTTGAAAGATGATGCTGTGAAAGTGCTGCACTCAATATGCCAGCAAATTTGGAAAACTCAGCAGTGGCCACAGGACTGGAAAAGGTCAGTCTTCATTCCAGTCTCAAAGAAAGGCAGTGCCAAAGAATGCTCAAACTACCGCACAATTGCACTCATCTCACATGCTAGTAAAGTCATGCTCAAAATTCTCCAAGCCAGGTTTCAGCAATACGTGAACCGTGAACTCCCAGATGTTCAAGCAGGTTTTAGAAAAGGCAGAGGCACCAGAGATCAAATTGCCAACATCCGCTGGATCATGGAGAAAGCAAGAGAGTTCCAGAAAAACATCTATTTCTGCTTCATTGACTATACCAAAGCCTTTGACTGTGTGGATCACAATAAACTGTGGAAAATTCTGAAAGAGATGGGAATATCAGACCACCTGACCTGCCTCTTGAGAAAGCTGTATGCAGGTCAGGAAGCAACAGTCAGAACTTTACATGGAACAACAGACTGGTTCCAAATAGGAAAAGGAGTACGTCAAGGTTATATACTGTCACCCTGCTTATTTAACTTATATGCAGAGTACATCATGAGGAACGCTGGGCTGGAAGAAGCACAAGCTGGAATCAAGATTGCTGGGAGAAATATCAATAATCTCAGATATGCCGATGACACTACCCTTATGGCAGAAAGTGAAGAGGAACTCAAAAGCCTCTTGATGAAAGTGAAAGAGGAGAGTGAAAAGGTTGGCTTGAAGCTCAACATTCAGAAAACAAAGATCATGGCATCTGGTCCCATCACTTCATGGGAAATAGATGGAAAAATAGTGGAAACATTGTTAGACTTTATTTTCTTGGGCTCCAAAATCACTGCGGATGCTGATTGCAGCCATGAAATTAAAAGACGCTTACTCCTTGGGAGGAAAGTTATGATCAACGTTGATAATATATTAAAAAGCAGAGACATTACTTTGCCAACAAAGGTCCGTCTAGTCAAGGCTATGGTTTTTCCCGTGGTCATGTATGGATGTGAGATTTGGACTGTGAAGAAGGCTGATCGCCGAAGAATTGATGCTTTTGAACTGTGGTGTTGGAGAAGACTCTTGAGAGTCCCTTCTACCGCAAGGAGATCCAACCAGTCCATTCTAAAGGAGATCAATCCTGGGTGTTCATTGGAGGGACTGATGCTAAAGCTGAAACTGCAATACTTTGGCCACCTCATGCGACGAGTTGACTCACTGGAAGACTCTGATGCTGGGAAGGGTTGGGGGCGGGAGGAGAAGGGGACGACCGAGAATGAGATGGCTGGATGGCATCACCGACTCTGTGGACATGAGTTTGAGTGAACTCCGGGAGTTGGTGATGGACAGGGAGGCCTGGCGTGCTGTGATTCATGGGGTCGCGAAGAGTCGGACACGACTGAGCGACTGAACTGAACTGAACTGAGCCAGAGGTATTCTGGCCACTCTCTCCTGTTTGCAAAACACAAGCAATGGGTTTCCATGCGGTGGGTCTAGCAGTGCTTCTTGACTAGGGGTGAGTTTGCCCCCGCAGAGAATGTTCAGCACCGTCTGGGCACATTCTTTCATTGTCATGACTGGAGGAAGGAAGTGCTACCCCGGCACTAGTGAACAGAGGCCAGAGACATTGCTAAATATCCTGCAGTGCACAGGACACCAGCCCTTCCTCCTACAGAGTTACCTGGCACAAACTGTCAACAGTGTCATGGTGGAGAAACCCCGCTTCAATAGTCCAAGTGATTTCCTTTCTTAAATAATCACTTACCTAGGGAACTTGTGTTTTATGAAGTCAGAAGAGTCAAGTCAAATGGATTCAAGCTATTAATACTTAGGTTGCTTTGAAGAAGCACAGGCAAGCAACACCTGGATGCTTATAGCTCTCGCTTTATTGGAAAAGTGAAAAAAAAACAAAACATAGAGAGTAGTCTTTCTAAGTAGAATGAGTCTTTCCAGGGGGGTGGCCTTTTTCATATTCAATAATATATAGCTAGCCCTCAGTTTTCATGGGATCACAAGATTCTATGACTAGTTAGAATAGGTTTAAGCTTTCAGTCTCCTTCCTGTGGTTGACCAGAGTTTTCGGTATCCTTTCATCACTAAACATATCCGAGACAATCAGATTCACACTCAAATCTTTTCATCCTCTTCCCCCTTTAAAACCAAGGCAATGGTTGCCTATGTTTTCTTTCTACAATCACAGTTGCTAGATTTATTGAGCAGTTACAATGTGCTGGGAGTTTTTAAGAGGATTTTACATATTCCATCTCATTTAATACCTAAAACAACCCCATGAGATGGGACTGATGTTACCCCCATTTTACAGATGAGTAAAATGCGGCAGAAGGATTTACAGCTCATTGCCTAGAACAGCATAGCTAGCAAGTGGAGGTGTGGGGAAACAAACCTAGGGGGTTAGGCTCCAGACTTGGCATCCTTCACTTCTAGGCTGACATTTGGTGCAGAAGATTAGGTATTTCCTCTCTCTCACAAGATATATTTTCCTTCTTCCCATTAAACTATTTGTTAGTTATGAATCCATCTAAAATCAGGTTACTTAAAGTAACAGGAAGAAAAAAAATAAGGGAGCCAGATAGCCTATTTAATAGAAATCCAAATACATTTTTGAAATTAAATGGAACAAGTTCAGCTCCTGGTCATATATGAAATTTATATTTAGATACCACCTCCACCCTCACATTCTCTTCCACATTCTCACATGGTAGAGTCATTCTAGGGGCTGATGGGCTTTGCAACACTCCGTGTCTGCCCTCCACACCTTTGCCTATCCAGGCTGAACACTCACAGTATCTTTCTAGGAATCTTTCTTGCTACTTCTCTGTTCTCATGAGTTACCCACACTTCTTCAAACAAACCCAACTCATCATCTAAACACATTTTTCTACATTCTCTGCCTAGAATCATCCACCTGCCTTGCAGGAGACCCCGATTTGATTCCTGGGTTGGGAAGATCTGCTGGAGAAGGGATAGGCTACCCTCTCTACTATTCTTGGGCTTCCCTGGTGGCTCAGCTGGTAAAGAATCTGCCCGCAATGTGGGAGACCTGGGTTCGATCTCTGGGTTGGGAGGATCCCCTGGAGAAGGGAAAGGCTACCCACTCCAGTATTCTGGCCTGGAGAATCCCATGGACAGAGGAGCCTGGTGGGTTACAGTCCATGGGGTCTCAAAGAGTCGAACGTGACTAAACAACTTTCACTGCCCAGAATACCATCTCTTTCCTTTCAACATACTCAAAGTCTGTCCATTTTTCAACTCCAGAACAAATTCTACCTTCAAGCTATTTTTCCTATTTTCTTGGTCATTATAGTACTTGCTATTTATACTGCTCATTTGGCTCTTAATTCCATACGATATTATCTTGTGTTGCTGTAAAAGCATTATACATGAGTATTTATCTTCTGAGTTATGGGGCAGGATTCTTGAAAATAGAACTATAGACTGCTTTGTATTCTCCAGTGTATGGAACAGTTCCCAATATATACTTAGTAAATGATTAAATCAATGATTGCAGTTTGGAGAAAATGGACCACTCTAGTTCTGAAATTGAATCTCAATATCCAGGTAAATCCTAAACAAATTGAAGCATACTTCTGTCCCTCCTCAATGTTGGCTTTTATTATTACAATCTCTGGGAATTAAAAATCATATAAAACACCCAGTGTAGTCCATGGATGTTCTCAATGAAAGTAGGGAAATGACACAACCACTATCTTTAGGCCTTTATGAGAACCAAAAGCTGAAAAACCGATCTTAATGGAAAATCTTTTAGTAGGGAAGTCATAGCTTACATATGGTAGGCAGCTGTTCCTTTTAGTATCTTCTGCAAGAAAGGGATGCTGGTTTCACTGAGTGTTTCTGTGTGAACACTGCTCTGAAGAAACAGTGCTAGCACTTTTGTGGTATATGCCACACACGCACACACACGTGCACCACAGTGTACAGTGATTTTATTTTTTTCCTCCTGTGGCATTTGGGCCAAACCAGCTTTAGAATAATGTTCTCTCCTAAATTTGTCTTTATTGCAAATCAAGTGCTAAAGATGTGCTACCAATGGTGCTAAATAAGACAGATGCCTCTTTGGGGAGAAGAGAGCAACTGGGAAGCCACATGATTTGCATGCAGCCCTGAATCCCTTGCTCATACCCTTTCCCTAGTTGGGAGTTTGCCTGAGGAGGAAGAAATCTGGATAGAAAAGAAGCAATTCCTGAGGGCTCTGTGAGATCAGAGGCCTGGGAGAGGAACGGGAGTGTAAAAAGCACACAAGAAAGGAAAAATTCTGATTAAAAAACTCCAGTTAAAATCCATGGAGCTCTCAGTACTTTAGTGCAGAGGAAGACAAGAAAATGACAGGTCAACTGCTTTCCCCCCAGCTTTCTGAAAAATGAAAGGAAAAACATGTTGTGTTAAGATTTGTCACAAATGATTTCTATTGAAGAAATTCACTGTCAGATAACTGGATTTAGAGAAAGAACAATTAACCAAATATCCCCAAAAGTTTATACAAATTTCATGTCTTTACAAAGCCCAGAGAACAGGCTGAGTTCCTTTAAAGCTTCTTATTATGAACATCTTTTTTATCTTCCTGGTCTGTCTTCTCCAGAGGATTTATGTCTTTAATCTGCATAATACATCACCACAGCTGAGACTGTGCTGCAGAGAGTCTGGATCATTTGCAGAAGGCCAGCTGGCCATGAGAAAACAGGCTGAATAGATGATCAGAATCTGTCCTTATTTTGGGGGGCTTCCCAGGTGGCACTAGTGGTGAAGACCCCACACCTGTCAATGCAGGAGACATAAGAGATGCAAGTTCAATTCTTGGGTCAGGAAGATCCCCTGGAGGAGGGCATGGCAACCCACTCCAGTATTCTTGCCTGGAGAATCCCATGGACAGAGGAGCCTGGCAGGCTACAGTCCGTAGGGTCACAAAGAATTGGACATGACTGAAGCAACTTAGTACACATGTACAAAGTTGCTTTTATAAGACAATTAATTTGCTTCTGCTGGTGAACTGCAAAGGTTTATCTAGTAAGTCTTATGCACCTCAGTGGCAGTCCACTGATTCTAGGAGACCAAAGTTACCTCTGACTTGTGACAGCCTTTGAAATAGAAAGGCATACATGATCTCAGAGAAACCAAAGACCTAAACCTTCAGCCTAATCAGGGAACCTGTCTTTCATTTACAACTTTTCCCAGAAATGGAGCTCTTCTGCCTAATGCTTCTGGTATCAGAAACCCAACCCAATACTAAGAGGTGGAGGGTGACAAAGGTGCCAACTCAGTGACTGGTCTGAGCAGGCAGTTAATCCCAGGAAACTGTATATGAAAGAGTTGACACTTCAGCATGGTAATAAGACTTTATTGTCACAGCACTCTATTAAGTTGACAAAAGTCTATTTGATTTTTTTCCTCAGATAGCTCAATTATATATTAACACCATCCCACCATCCTCTTAGAAACAAGGCTTGGTTATGGAAGATAATAACCTTAACAGTGAGAAGTGCCAGTCAGGCAGTAAATTGCTGATTGTCACTTCTGAATCAGTTTCCTTCTGGGATACCTGCTGGAGACATTATCTGCCAGCCTCCTTATAGCTAACTACGGCTATACAACTGTGATGGTTAATTTTATGAGGCAACTTGACTGGACCAAAGGATGCCCAATAGCTGGTTAGACATTATTTTGGGGTGTTTCTAGGAGAGATTTGCATGTGAGTCAGTGGACTGAGTAAAGCACAGGCCTTCGCCAATGTTGGTGGACATCAGCCAATACAATGAAGGCATGATCAGAACAAAAGGGCAGAGGAAGGCTGGATTTATTGTCTGCCTGACTGCAAGCTGCGACATTGATCTTCTCTTGCCCTCAGCACTTCTGGTTTCCAACCTTCAAACCCAAGCTGAACTCTCCACCATCCGTTCCATATCTTTCAGGCTGCTAAACTACACCACTGACTTTCCGGAGTCTCCAGCTTGCAGATGGTGCATCATCAGACTTCATCTCCATATGTGTATAGGCTGATTCCCTTTAATGTGTCCATGTCTATGTGCTGTGCGGTGCTAAGTCACTGCAGTCGTGTCCCACTCTTTGTGACCCTGTGGACTGTAGCCCACCAGGCTCCTCTGTCCATGGGATTCTCCAGACAAGAACACTGGAGTGGGGTGCCATTCCTGACCCAAGGATTCAACCTGTCTCTGTAAAGTCTCCTGCATTGTCAGGCAGGCTCTTTACCACTGGTGCCATCTGGGAAGACCATCTATTGTTGTTCAGTCACTCAGTCGTGTCTGACTCTTTGTGACCCCATGGACTGCAGCACACCAGGCTTCCCCGTCCTTCATCATCTCCTGGAGTTTGCTCTAACTTATGATGAGTCAGTGATGCCATCCAACCATCTTGTCCTTGGTGATTCGATGTAAGCTAATTTATATATTTACTTCATTGAAGTGACAATTAAAAACTGCATATATTTAAGGCATACAACTTGGTGATTTGATATATGTATCAAAACTAATTAATATATCCATCATCTCACACAGTTACTATTTTCAATTTTTCTTTTTTTTTCTTTTTAAAATTTTTATTTTTTTCTAAATTTAATAAATAGTACAAAGCACAATGCCATAAACAGTTAAAATATCACCAAATGAAAAATATACTATAGAATACACAGTTGCAAAAAGCTACACTAAGTTATTTTACAACTGCTTCAAGTTGCTTTTTTGATATAAGAATTTAAGATCAATCCTCTTAGCAAATTTCTAGTAAGCAATATTGTTAACTATAGTTACATTGTTGTACAGTGGATCTCTAGAAATTATTCATGTTACATAACTGAAACTTTGTATCCCTTGACCAACATCTCTCCCATCCCTCCTGCCCCCAGTAACATTCAGTCTTCAATTTTATCAGTTTGACTATTTAGATTCTAGATGTAGATAAGTTCATACCAGATTTGGCTTTCTGTATATGGCTTATTCCACTTAGCATAATGTCCTCCAAGTTCATCCATGTCACAGATGGCAGAATTCTCTTTTATGAATAATATTCCATGGTATATGTGCATAAGATACATGTAGATATATCACATTTTCTTTATCCTTTCATCCATCAATGGACTTTTAGATTGTTTCCATATCTTGGCTATTGTGAATAATGCTATAATAAACATGGGCTTGTAGATCCCTCCTTAAGGTAGGGTTTTCATTTCCTCTGCATATATGACCAGGAGAGAGATAGCTGGATCATACAGTAGTTCTGTTTTTCATTTTTTTGGTAGAACCTCCATAACATTTTTCATAATGGCCATACCAACTTTTATACCCATCAACAGGGGTATAAAAGTTCCCTTTTCTCCTCATTCTTGCCAACATCTGTTATCTTTCACCTTTCTGATAACTGACTTTCTAATAAGTCTGAGGAGAGATCTCATTGTTTTCATTTGCATTTCTCTTATTATTAGTGAATTTGAGCACCTTTTCATATACCTGTTGGCTAACTACACGTCTTCTTTTCAGAAGTATCCACATCTTTTGCCCACTTTTAAAAATTGAGTCATATGATGGGTGAAAGGTTTTGAGTGTGGATAAGTCAGATTGATTTACTGTAACTAAATGCAACTTTTACTTTCAAAAACAAGATTTTTTCATACCTCAGATTTTTAATCTTTCAAATTTATATTTATATTTCAAATTTATATTTCTCCTTTCAAATTTATATTTCTCCTTGTTATATACTTATAACGATTCATACAGAAACACTATATCTAATGCTTCACTCAACAGGTAAATTTCCAAACATCCCAAAACCTTATGCATGGTTTTATGGAGGACAGAAAAGAATGCAGCTCCACACTTTCTTTGCTGTTGCAAGGCTCCAATAATCATCACTAAGGGTGTGACAGCTAGAAAGCTAAGAGCACAAAGGCAATTCAACTTTTCAGGTTTCGGTAAGGAGCAGATTTTCTATGGTGTGTGCTAAGTTGCTTAAGTGTCCAACTGTTTGTGATGCTATAGACTGTAGCCCACCAAGCTCCTCCATCCATGGGATTCTCCAGGCAAGAATACTGGAGTAGTTTGCTGTTTCCTTCTTCAGGGCATCTTCCTGACCCAGGGATCAAACCTGCATCTCTTACCTCTCCTGCCATTGGCAGGTGGCTTCTTTACCACTAGTGCCACCTGGGATTAATCCCTCGCCAGTTTTTGCAGACTCCCATGAAGAGGTCCATGTATTACAACAAGTTGTCATATCGCGCCATTTAAAAAGTCAACTTTGTGCAAAGCACTGGAAATCCTAGGATCTGCTGGTCTCATTACATCTCCAGAGGGTTGACCTCTGTCCAGAAAAAGAGATGATCCCAGAAAGGTTCTGGGACTGAGATATTAATTTAAAATTTTTTAACTTTCATAATTATCTCCACTAAGAGATGATGCTATGCTGTAGCCCAGTGAGAAAGAACGTCAGGAGTTTTGTATGCCAAACTTGGAGGAATTCAATCTTTAATGGTTGCCATATATCTGAAGGATCTGAATTTTAACCTAGCCTCTTACACTCACATGTTCTTGGTTCCCATTGGCTCTTGTGTCAGATGGGAACCACATAGGCTACTCTCTCACGCACCACCACCAGTTTCCTTGATTCCACCATAATGGAATTCTGCATGTTGCTCTGCTTTTTTACCCTTTTCACGGTTTCATGCAATCTCGACCTTGACCAGATCTGTAGAACTGATCCTTGCAACTCTAATCGAGACATGTGGTCTTACTCCTGCTGCTTATTTCAAACATGGGCTTGTATAGGTCTTTGCTAGAAACCTTTTAGAGTCCAAGAGAGGAAAAGTACCCCAGTGTGAGTAGTGAGTCCTGTGGCCAAGAGACATACAACCATAATCCTCAAGGGAGTGCCTTAGTCCCAAGCCTCTGCATTGGCTTTTGCAGCCCTGTTGATATTCCTTTATCTACCTGGACCGTCAGGTATGTACCCACTTCAAGAGTGAGTGAGTGAGTGAGTGAGTGAGTGTGTGTGTGTCTGACTCTTTGAGACTCCATGGACTGTAGTCTGCTAGGCTCTTCTGTCCATGGAATTCTCCAGGCAGGAATACTGGAGTGGGTTGCCATTTCCTTCTCCAGGGGATCTTAGAAACCCAGGGATCAAACCTGGGTCTCTGGCACTGCAGGCAGATTCTTTACCGTCTGAGCCACCAGGGACCCTCAGGAATGTACCCAGGGTAGATGTATTTAGGCTGTTAAATACATTGACTGTGACAAAAATGGCAGTTATTCCAGGTGGGAGGGAAGTGACTCTGAATTCATGTGGTAAAGCTTCACTAGAAATGACTAGAGACAGCCTGAAAAATTATTTAGTGGCATTGAGTTACACAAGAGTATGAAAGGCTTGATCAAAAGTCTCTTAGAGCTACTAAGCCAGTACTTATGGATCCAGTCTCCCACATTCTGTTTATTGTTTTTCCCTCAAACGTAACTAAAAAATTCCATTCAAAAACTGTGAAAGGTCCCCTACAAAATGTGATTTCCCCTGCTCTTCCCCTCCGTGTGTGGCAGCTGAAACACAGCGCACGCTGTACTCTGACTCATTCCCCACACGAGGCACTGAAGCACAGCTCTTTTATTATACAAAGACACTGCAGGGATTTATTTAAACATTAAAAAACACCCATTTTTAGGAGCAGAGAAAATAAGCATTTCCTAGTGAGAGGGAAGTGCCAGCTTATATAGAATAGCTTCAAACCCTTGGATTATATTTTCCTGCTCTTAAAGAACAAAATTGCTAATGATACCACTAACCTACTGTGAGCTTTTCCCTCCTCTCTACACAGCACACTCTCCAAGAAAAGGTCTGGCTCCTGTCAGCAATTCACAGAATCCAAGAGCTAGATGTAGGATAAAACCCACATAAGGAAGAAGTGGGGCTCCTGCCCACAAACCACCAAAGAATGAGTTTCCTTTTTACCTCGTTATATTAACGGAAGGCATTTAATCAGGACTTATTTACCTACTATAAAAATACATTATCAAGGAGCAACATAAGGTATTAAAAGACAATTTAAACTTCCAAACACCATCCACCACAGAGCCTGAGCCGATTTATCTAAATTCATGAACATGAAGCAGACATTACCAGAGGTGGATATTTTCAAATTCAATTGAATACATTATTGCGTGATTAATCGCCTCATACACACCAGATAGAGATCACAGTTTTCATAAATAGTTGATAAATTCTTTGAAGAAGGGGGCCAATGGATTTGAAGAGAAGCCCTCTCCTGCACCCTTCCTTTGTTCAGATGTCATCAGCGGAAAATAAGTCCACAAGAACCGGGTATTACATTGACCTCTTTAGAGCTGTCTTCTGCTGTCTACTAGGTTTTGTGTTCTGAGATGATGAAAAGTCAGAGTTAATTTAGATCTCAGCATTCCACAAGGGTTTGCATTGGGCCTTAATAACTGATGTCAAGTGAATCCAAAAGCACTGTCTGTAAAATTCATAGGAGAAGGAAAAGCCTGCCTCTCTCATAAGGGGTTGGGGAAGGAGGGCAGCAGCAGACTTGTACACCAAACCAGGTCCTCAGCTCTCAGGAGAGACCCCCTTCTCTTCTGGTCTGAAAAACTGAGGGAAATACATGACATTCTTTTCCAAGACCATCTCACACTGACTGTGGTCACACTGAATATAGCAGGGCCAAAACAGACTCCTGAGGAGCTTGCAGAGTCAGAAAGACCTGGGTTTGAATCTAAGGTCTAGCACGTACTAGCTGGGTGACCTCAACCTAAGTTTCCATTCTTGAGAAAGTAGGATCAATAGTATTGTGTGTTCTCCCAATTCTGTTTTTAAAAGTTCGAGTCTACAGACAGTTTGAAGCTATCATATGTCTCATTTTCACAAAAGTTCACGAATTCTTGACATGCTGCCACATTTGCTTTCTCTCCGTGTAACAATTTAGTTGTTTTTGAACTGTTCAAAGGTAAATTGCAAACTTGATGGTACTTAAATACTTCACAGATTTCTAAGACTAGAAGAGTTTCCTCCCTAACCGCAGCTCCATCAAGTCAACCAAGAAATCTGACCCAATATTATCGTTATTATCTAAAATGCAGACTACCTTCAAATTTCCCCAGTAATTCCAGTAATAACTTTGTACCTGATTTTTATCTGTCCAGGATACCCAAAGACCACACATTAGTTAGTTGTCATCTCTGTAGTCTGTTTTAGTTTAGATCACTTCCCTTTGTTTTTTTCACGGCATTGATAGTTTCGAAGAATTCAGGCCATTTGTGGCCACTGGTAAAATGTCCCTAAATCTGAATTTGTCTGTTTCCTCGTGACTAAATTCAGGTTCAACGTTTCAGTGAGAACACTTCCCATTACAAACCAACACAAGGCACATAATATCAGTTTGTCCCATTACTGGTGATTTAACTTTGTTCATGTGGTTCGTGTATCACCAAGTTTTACTACTGGAAAGGAATCTTTCAGCTCTCTGTAATTAGTAATTAACCGGGGCATGAGGCTTTGAGACTGTGCATATTCTATCCACTTAATCATTCAGCAGTCATCGATGACTTGCTTCAATCCGTTATTCCATTCATGGTTAAAAAATAATGAATTTTCCAGTCCTGTTTTTCGTTGTGTTAACTGACATTGTTCTATAAAGAGCTCCCCTCTCCACCTTTTTGAGTATCATTAGAGATTATTTTATTTAGTTAGTTTTTGGTCATGCCATAGAGCTTGTGGGATCTTAGTTCCCCAATAAGGAATCGAACTCAGATCCCCAGCTGTAAAAGTGCCAAGTCCTAACTACTGGACAACCAGGGAATTCCCCATAGTGATTATTTAAAATTTAACATGTTCAGTTCAGTTGCTCAGTTATATCCAACTCTGCGACCCCATGGACTGCAGCATGTCAGGCCTCCCTGTCCATCACCAACTCCCAGAGTTCACTCTAACTCGTGTCCATCGAGTCGGTGATGCCATCCAGCCATCTCATCCTCTGTTGTCCCCTTTTCTCCCACTTTCAATTTTTCCCAGCATCAGGGTCTTTTCCAAGGAGTCAGTTCTTCACATCAGGTGGCCAAAGTATTGGGAGTTTCAGCTTCAGCATCAGTCCTCCCAATGAATATTCAGAACTGATTTCCTTTATGATTGACTGGTTGGATCTCCTTGCAGTCCAAGGGACTCTCAAGAGTCTTCTCCAACGCCACAGTTCAAAAGCATCAATTCTTTGGTGCTCAGCCTTCTTTATAGTCCAGCACTCACCTCCATACATGACTACTGGAAAAAACACAACTTTGACTAGACAGACCTTTGTTGGCAAAGTAATGTCTTTGTTTTTTAATATGCTGTCTAGCTTGGTCATAGCTTTTCTTCCAAGGAGAAAGCGTCTTTTAATTTCATGGCTGCAATCACCATCTGCAGTGATTTTGGAGCCCAAAAGAACAAAGTCTCTCAATGTTTCCACTGTTTCCCCATCTATTTGCCATGAAGTGATGGGACCAGATGCCATGATTTTAGTTTTCTTAATGTTGAGTTTTACGCCAACTTTTTCACTCTCCTCTTTCACTTTCATCAAGAGGCTCTTTAGTTCTTCACTTTCTGCCATAAGGGTGGTGTCATCTGCATATCTGAGGTTATTGATATTTCTCCCGGCAATCTTGATTCCAGCTTGTGCTTTATCCAGTTCAGTGTTTCTCATGATGTACTCTGCATATAAGTTAAATAAGCAGGATGACAATATATAGTCTTGACGAACTCCTTTCCCTATTTGGAACCAATCTGTTGTTCCATTTTCAGTTCTAAGTGTTGCTTCCTGACCTCCATACAGATTTCTCAAGAGGCAGGTAGGATGGTCTAGTATTCCCGTCTCTTTAAGACTTTTCCACAGTTTGTTGGGGAATGACTTAGAATGACTGCGAGTTGCCTTTGTCTGATTTGTGGTTGTGATCCATAGACTTCTCCAGTTTCTTGTGATCTGCACAGTCAAAGGCTTTGGTGTAGTCAATAAACCAAATGTTTTTCTGGTATTCTCTTGCTTTTTTGATGATCCAACAGATGTTGACAATTTGATCCCTGGTTCCTCTGCCTTTTCTAAATCCAGCTTGAACATCTGGAAGTTCATGGTTCATGTACTTTGAAGCCTGACTTGGAGAATTTTGAGCATTACTTTGCTAGCGTGTGAGATCAGTGTAATTGTGCGGTAGTTTGAGCATTTTTTGGCATTGCCTTTCTTTGGGATTGAAAGGAAAACAGACCTTTTCTATTCCTGTGGCCACTGCTGAGTTTTCAAAATTTGCTGGCAGGCTGAGTGCAGGACCTTCACAGCATCATCTTTTAGGATTTGAAATAGCTCAACTGGAATTCTATCACCTCCCCTAGCTTTGTATGTTGTGATACTTCCTAAGGCCCACATGACTTTACATTCCAGGATATTTGGTTCTAGGTGAGTGATCACACTGTTGTGATTATCTGAGTCATGAAGATCTTTTTTATTTAGTTCTTCTGTGTATTGTTGCCACCTCTTAATATCTTCTGCTTCTATTAGGTCCATACTATTTCTGTTCTTTATTGTTTCCATCTTTGCGTGAAATGTTTCCTTGGTATCTCTAATTTTCTTGAAGAGATCTGTAGTCTTTCCCATTCTATTGTTTTCCTGTATTTCTTGGCACTGATCACTGAAGAAGGCTTTCTTATCTCTCCTTATTATTCTTTGGAACTCTGCATTTAAATGCACATATCTTTCCTTTTTTCCTTTGCCTTTATCTTCTCGTCTTTTCTCATCTATTTGTAAGGTCTCCTCAGACAACCATTTTGCCTTTATAACATTTAACATGTTACAGTCTCATAAAGAGTTGTGATGGTTAGAACAAAAGTATCAAACTTTTGGTACATATCTGGACCATAGTGGGCATCTGACAAGCGGTGGTGAGACAGGCCTGAGACCTGGCACCCTTGCTGCAGGGCTGCGTTGCTTATACCTGGACACCCAGAAAGTGTTTAATTACATAGATGAGGAGTTGCCTTAAGGTACTTATGCTATTTGGAGTAAACACTAAGAACTAATAGGGAAGGCTTTGGGGTTCCTGGATCCTGTTGAACTTATATTTTTTTCCTTGTAATCATCTCAGATTCACAGGAAAGGCCATCTGCTGGGCAAACACATTATAAGTGAACCTGACCAGTGGCGATACAGAGATGAGGGGAGTAATTTTACTGGAGCTAGTCATTTGCAGTTGTCCTACGAATTGTAAAGAGAAGGAGGTCAAACACTGGGAGGAGTGAACTGATGTACTGTTACACTTAACTACGGTTTGCTCTGTTGTAAGATCCTCCCATCTTCATAGACTTTCTCTTCTTTTTTCTCTCCCTGTTTTTTTCTTCCCTTATATCTTATACCCTCATTTCTAGTCTACTTTCTTGCTTGCCTTTTCTTTTAGTCCCAAGGCTGCCTCAGTCCCTGCTGAGGGTGTGGTTCTCTGATGACAGTCCCCAGCAGCAGGGAATGGAGGCTTCACGAGCTAGAAAAGACTGCACCCATCTTCTCTCCTCTGAATCTTTTCCTCTTAACTCTCACTTTCCTCAATCATTTCACAAGGCTTTCTGATCTTTTACCTTAAATAATGTTGAACATACATTTTTCAGGCTTCCCAGGTAGCTCAGCAGTAAAAAATGTGCCTGCCAGTGTAGGAGATGCAAGTTCAATCCCTGGGTCAGGAAGATCTCCAGGAGTAGGAAATGGCAACCCACTCCAGTATTCTTGCCTGGGAAATCCCATGGACAGAGGAGTCTGGCGGGGCCCAGTCCATGGGGTTGCAAAAGAGTTGGACACACCTGGGCAGCCTCATGTGATGTGGCGTTTTTAAGATATGATAGTTTAAAAAAATTGCTGGTTGACAAACACCCAGCAGACCAGTGTGGGTAGGTTGGGGCGTGGCCAGAGCTCTGAAGGGACAAAGTCCAGGGCATGCTCAGAGCAAGGATCAGGGAGATATTCAGCTCTGTCATTTACTAGATAAATAATTTGAGAAAATTACTAAACTTCCCTGAGCCTCATTCCCCTCATCTGGGGAGAATATCCCTTTCACCGGAGATTTAGACAAATTGATGCATTATTTAGTTCTGTCTGGAATACTTTATCAATGCTTGTTTATATCAACTAATTAAAACTGATGATTCATTTATAAAAAACTGAATTGATCAGTTAATATTCACATTGATGGGCATTCAACATAAAGTCACAGGCAAAAGAATTTTTAAAAGCATAAACAGTAAGACAGCCTGAGCAAAGTTATTTCATGCTGAAATGGCAACCCACTCCAGTGTTCTTGCCTGGAGAATCCCAGAGACGGCAGAGCCTGGTGGGCTGCCGTCTATGGGGTCGCACAGAGTCGGACACGACTGAAGTGACTTAGCAGCAGCAGCAGCAGTTGAGAAACCATTGGAAGTCACTGCTTCTAATATTGCTTTTTTTCTGTTTCATATAATCCTATAAGTATAAAAACCAAGGAATAAGTTACCATGCTTCTCACAAGCTTCTGTGTTTTGTTGTATTTGCCTATTTTCTTTCTTCTGCAATTGTGAATTTTATCCGAAGGACCAAAAAAGAAAAAACCTCGGTATTAAATAGATAAAATAATTTTATACGTTTCTGAGGGAGACTCGAGTAATATATTACCTACGGGGGTATGAAAAGCATTGTGCTTTTCACTATGCTTCATGGTATGAAAAGTTCTTTAGTGATCTACTCTTGAGAACAAAGGTCATACATTTTAATATACGTCCTGCTGAGAAACTTGAAGCTGATTTACAACCCTTCAAACCTGCACCTTTGCATTCTGCATGCATAATTGTAAGAGTTCATGGTTTCAGTGAAGGGGAAAAAGCAAAGATTTCTTCCATTTTTTAAATAATTAAATTCCTTTTCTATATTGAGATGATCTCTAAGAAGAAAGAAGGATATAGACAATAAAATGGCAAAACAGAAATGGAAAATCAGGACCATAGTGAAATGTAGAATATTATGAACACAGAAAAATACAAATCCAGTCACCGGTAAGGGGTTCCCTCACTAAGTGATCACCAAAAACACATGGGATGCTTTGAAGATCTGTAGTTCCGGGCCTCATCCCAGACATGAGGCCTGAAACCGGACTTTTAAAAGCTCCTCACATTGGGAAATAACTGATGTATACTTTTGGAGAAGGAAATGGCAACCTACTCCAGTGTTCTTGCCTGGAGAATCCCAGGGACAGGGAGCCTGGTGGGCTGCCTCTATGGGGTCGCACAGAGTCGAACACGACTGAAGCGACTTAGCAGCAGCAGCAGCAGATGTATACTTTGGTGTTCAGTCAGTTCAGTTCAGTCGCTCAGTCGTGTCCGACTCTCCACGACCCCATGAATCACAGCACGCCAGGCCTCCCTGTCCATCACCAACTCCCGGAGTTCACTCAAACTCATGTCCACAGAATCGGTGATGCCATCCAGCCATCTCATTCTCCGTCGTCCCCTTCTCCTCCCACCCCCAACCTTTCCCAGCATCAGAGTCTTTTCCAGTGACTCAACTCGTCGCATGAGGTGGCCAAAGTATTGCAGTTTCAATTTTAGCATCAGTCCTTCCAATGAACAGCCAGGATCGATCTCCCTTAGAATGGACTGGTTAGATCTCCTTGCAATACAAGGGACTCTCAAGAGTCTTCTCCAACACCACAGTTCAAAAGAATCAATTCTTCGGTGATCAGCTTTCTTCAGTCCAGCTCTCACATCCATACATGACCACGGGAAAAACCTACACGTGTGTATATGTGAGAAAGAGAGGGGACAGTGTTAGGGAGAAGGGGCGGGGAGGGCAGAGAGGCCAGGCTGGTAGCAGAGGAGTAAAGGCATGTGAATATTGTTACTCTGAATTCTGTCTGCCCAAGCAAAACATGACAAAGATGAAGTCAGTAATTCTCATAATATAAGTATTTATAGTAGAAAACACAAGAGGAAACTTTCCTTTAACTGAACTCTAAAAGCAGTCTCTTTTGGTGTTGTCCCAGCAGGGTTCTGAAGGTGTAAGACAATGGACTGACTGTGGGTCTGAGAACAGGGTAATGGATCTGCTCTGGTGTCAGATATACTAGATATGTTGCTGCTTCCCTCCACATCCTTTCTTACCAAAATAAAAAATGTACACCACTACCATCTTACAGGTGTGTGGTACTTGCTGTTTACAAAGCTATTTCATTTACTTACTCCAGTTGATGTTTAAAACAATCTTATGATCAGCTATTATTACGACCAGCCGATATCATCCCCGTTTCAGAAATAAGTCACTTGAATGGCTCACCTAAAGTTACACAGAAGGCCCTTGGCAGAAAGGAGAAGTTTCCTCTAGACATCATACTGCTTCTGTGTATCACTGCCAATCTTTTTATTATATGGAGATCAAAGCAGTCAATCATAAAGGAAATCAACACTGAATGTTCATTGGAAGGATTGATGCTGAACCTGAAACTCCAATACTTTGGCCACCTAATGCGAAGAGCCAACTTACTGGAAAAGACCCTGATGCTGGGAAGGATTGAAGGCAGGAGGAGGAGGGGATGGCCGAGGATGAGATGGTTGGATGGCGTCACTGACTCAATGGACATGAATTTGAGCAAACTCCGGGAGATGGTGAAAAGCAGGGATGCCTGGTGTGGTGCAGTCCATGGGGTCACAAAGAGTTGAGCAGGACTAAGCGACTGAACAATAACAAAATAGCAAGCCAGGCCTAGCTCTTCGGTAAACAGGATGTAGCGAGTATTTATTTTCATGCTGATTTTATAATTAGAGAAAGATACAAAAGAATTTATAGGACTGGGATGGTCTCTCTGCTGGAAAAGTTTATTATCTAGTAAAAGTAGCTCACCCATTTTATACAGTTTAAGCCTAGTGAGTCCTCACTGTTTATAGTTTCATAAAAGTATTTGTCTCCTATAAAGAAAAGCCTTCAAATTTAGGAGGTTCTCACTTTAAAAGACTACATAGTAACTTCTGAGTACCTGAATGACATGGTCTTTTTCCTTATAAACAAAATCTTTAAGGAGCCTAAACATTTGATTTAGACAGATAATTAAGTGACTTCTTAAATTCACAATATTGGGATATTGAAGAACATGAATTGTCTCAATAAAACTTATCATTGGCAGTACTGCAGATTTCTTTTATGTCTGTATATCTCTTCCTACTCTGCCCTTCTTCCCAGATTTATCCCCTATTGTATCTTCTCTTTCAACTTCCTTCTTTCTCCCAGATAAATAAAATGTCTTTTTGCTCCTACAGAGACTGTACTGGGGATTTCTATGTCCAGCCCAACTTCTGATGCCTCTTCTTTTAATAAGACCCACTTTTTCCCCTGGGGATTCATCCCTCTTCCACTGTGAGGCCCATGTGGTTTGAGTGGACCAAGTCTCCCTTGATTCCAGGGTGAAAGAAAAGAAAGTGAAGTCGCTCAGTCGTGTCTGACTCTGCGACACCATGGACTGTAGCCCACCAGGTTCCTCCATCCGTGAAATTTTCTAGGCAAGAGTACTGGAGTGGGTTGCCATTTCCTTCTACAGGGGATCTTCCCGACCCAGGGATCAAACCCGGGTCTCCAGCATTGTGGGCATATGCAATGCGTCTGAGCCACCAGGGAATACCAACCTTTGAGTCCAGGGTGAGCCCATGGTAAAAGCCTAGCTGACCAAATTCCCCTGGCCTTTGAAATCTGACAGGTGACTCTTTCTTACAGACAATAAAACCCATGGGTTTGTTGCAATTCACTTTGATGTAAAACATCTGAGCATTATTCTTCAGCATTCAGGAGGGAACTATGACAACAACTCCAGTAGTCAGTGCTTGAATTTGCTAGACTTTTAAATTCCATGGAAGCACCATAAATTTATATAGCAGTATAAATTTATACAGCAGCTGATCACTGGTCTGCCATGTCTATTTTAATCTCAGGATTATATTTACCTAAAGATAGGAGTCACTTAGAATAAGAGGTCTGTTCTACTCAATACTATAACTAGTGTTTTCTTCTTTTTTAAACAATGGAGGAAGAGGATAGCCAGGTTTTAGTGAAAGGACAGTTCTGTTTTGGACACAGTGAGTTTGAGATGCCTGTGGGATACTAAAGCAAAGATAGCTAAGAATCAGTTGCATGAATAGGTCTAGACTTCAGGAGAAGTCTAAGAGGGAAAGAACTATTTGGCTATGCACTTTAAAACCCATGATACCCAGGCTGCATCTGAGAACAATTGAATCAGAATCTCTAGGAATGGGAACCAGGCATCAGTATTTATAACGCTCTCCAGGTTAGAACAATGTATAACCAACAATGGGAAACAATGCCCCTGTGTGTCTGGCTAATATTTCAATCCATTTGAACCACTGGAAAATTGAGGCAAAAAATACAAAAACACTTGTAGATTTAATTATATAGACTTAAGGTGTAGTTCCAATGTTCCCTAGAAAATGGTTTTATTTGTAGATCCCTCTTCTATTTTTCTGTACCATTTGGAAATTAAATGGAGAGGCTGCATCAAAGAGCAAAGAACATGAACTTTCCCTGGTTAGTTGATCTGATCCAAATGCTACAAAAGTAGCATTTCTCCACTTGTCAGTCTGCTGGCCCTGACTGAGACACTTCACTTCCTTGAGCATTAATTTCTCTTACTTGTAATTACTAACTTTCAGAATCCCATAGGTAACCATCGGGAATTCAAAAATGAAACCAAACAAAAGGCCCGCTGTTCGATAGACTGATCACAGCTGAAAGATGCACAGTTCATTTGCACAGTGATAGGAGCGGATTTCCGCTGTTCTGCAGGTCACAGTCTCGAGCTCATCTGGTCTGAGGTCTGCAGTCGTCCTTCCTGTCTACTCCCTGTTATGGCAAGCCCTTGTCATCCACTGTCAGGGCTCTGTAATAGGTTCACCTTGGTTAATGTTGTGAGAACAGATCCTAAATGAGGCAGCTGGTGCTCACAGCAGAGCAGTGGTGATAAGGCCTGACCCAGTAATACAGTGGTTCCTTGCTTTTCTCCCTCCACCGAGGCCTGGCTCGTCACTAAATTTCATTTTCCCTGCACCCCAGTTTTGTACTTATACTGCACATTTTCTCTCATGCTTTTTCTTACTATTTGTTTCCCCAGACCACACTTATATACCCCACCCCAGGGGTGCCTGCACCCCTGGTCCTTAGCAAAGGTTCCTAAAGCTAGCCTTGATTTTTTTTTTTAAATCTCCCAACTCTCCCCCTCACACCGGTGGCATCATCTGGTTTTGCAGATATTTCACAAATCTGACAGTCATTAAACCATGGAAACCACTTAGGGAAATGGGAATAGGACACATTTACATGCCATTATCCCCAAATGTGAGATTTCTATAGCAAATATTGCTTATTTGGGATAATACCAAAATGCAACCATCTATTTAATCTCTTGGCACATTTCAATACAATTCTAATGATACACAGATTTTCATAATATTTAGAGGAGAACATTATATTGAAAAAATATCCCTCCTTTGCCTTCTGTGCACTGTCCAACCTCAGGTACCTTATTAATACATTTAGAATGCACATTTCACTGAAAAGATGCTTAAAACTTTTATAAAATCTGTCTTAAGACACTAAAGCCAAGTCCAGCAATGTTTTCGCAACCAGGCAATTATAGACACACACATGCATTTGTTCCTAATATAATCTGATCAACAAGCAAAAGTACAACTGATTTCCTCTCTGTTCATTCACCTCAAAAAGATCGAAACGCTAGAATTCAGCATTTGCAGGAGAAACAGAAGTGGACCATACAGGACCTACCTGGCAGGCGAGAGGGTGGCAGTGCACGAGATTGTCGGCCTACGGCACATGCATCAAGCACAAAGCCATCTTTGGCTGCTGTTCAAGACAGAGGCAGGGGTGCTGCAGAAAGCACCCGGGAATGCCTTATATGGCAAGGAGCCAGCCTGGAGCAGCGCACAGAGCGGCTGAATTAAATGTGCAGATTAAACGAACAGCTTGCTTTATGTACATCAGTTAAGTTCAAAGCTTTGCAGCCGACTGCTAAAGGCAGGCTGGATGAAGAAATAAACAGTGAGCTGGGTGGCGTGGGGCCTGGCAGAAGGCAGGTGAGAGGGGCTCTCGCCCTCTGGCTCTCTCCTCCCTGACCTGCATTTCACTTGCCTTCTTCTCTTTACCTGGAGATTTATCTATACCACCTTTTCTTGTGCAGAAAGGAAAAGGCTTGATCCCTATATGGCCTGGAGTCCCTGATTGACCACCGCGAAGGAGAGCATTTAGCATCCTAGCAAAGGGTTTGCACAATGAGAACTTCCTAGCACAGGCTCTGATCGTCCTCATCACCTGAAGAGCAAGGGCGGCACCTCACCTGGCCACCCACAGAACCCTGACCATCTTCAGATGCAAGTGGGGTCATCATATCAACTGTCCCATGTCACTAGACTTACTGTAACTATAATTATTAGTTATAATCTAACACACATTATAGTGTGTATATATGCACATTATAGTCTCTGAGGGCAGTTCTAGTCCCAGCCCAGTGAGAGTAGCAGATGTCCCCCTGGGAGTCCTAGATTCAGGGAAATAGGTTTTCCTGAACTGTCATCCCTGCAGTCTACCACACTCTCCTTCTTAGGAGGGTAGGTCTGCCCCTGGGGAATCAAGATTTACTGAAAGGCGCCAGCTTATTCAGTGTCAGAATGGTGGCAGGTCCCACCCACTCAGCCAGGGTCACACCTGTCCATGTGAGAGGCTTTATTGTTTCCATAGGCACAGGTGGAAAACCTGGGAGCTGCCTCTAGGGAGGGAGAGGGAGATGCAGGGCTTGAGGCTCTTGAGGGTGTGGCTGGGGGTAAGGCCCCTAGAAAACCCTCTCTAGCTGTGGGCAGTTGGGGGAGGAGCTCAAGGCAGGAGCAGCACCCCCATTCCTGTCCAGCCCACCTGCTGTGAACTGTGCTTCCCCACCACAGAGGCCTCCCCATCCCCCTACCAAGGGCCTCTACTCTCCAGAGCCACCCTAACTTTTTCCTTGCTTAGTCAAATCTAATTAGTTCAGTATTTTGTTTGTTTTGCCCCCATATGGATACAAGTGAAAGTCATTCAGTTGTGTCCGACTCTTTGCGACCCCATGGACTCTATAATCTATGGAATGCTCTAAGCCAGAATGCTGGAGTGGGTAGACGTTCCCTTCTCCAGGGGATCTTCGCAACCCAAGGATCAAACCCAGGTCTCCCACATTGCAGGCAGATTCTTTACCAGCTGAGCCACAAGGTAAGCCCTATGGATACAAAGGGACACATATCAACTAATCAACACACCCTTGGCTTTGCATTCAGGTCTCTGTTTGCAATTTATATTAACAGAAAGCTGGTGACTTCCAGACAGGGGCAAGTCCAAGGTCAGAGCTACAACGAAAGGTGTCAAGACGTCATCAACTCATGCAAGAGGGATGCACGTTTCCAGGGCTCACTCAGGAGCCCCCAGCCCCACCACGCACCCCACCTGCACAGCAGTCCTGGCCCCACCACTGGAGCATGAGCAGGTCACCCATGCAGCCTCTGCTGCTTCTCAACACCAGCCAAGGAACTTGAACTCTCCAGAATGCCGATTAAAAAAAAAAAAACAAAAAAACCCGAATAGTTTCTTTTAATAAGTTATACCAAACATTCTTCTAGGAAATACAGATAAACATAGAAGAAAAAAAACACCAAATTACTCTCAATTGTACTCCCAAATTAATCACCATTATCATTTTTTTCCATCCGTCTTTCTCAAGGGATTTTGAGGCAATTCCCAGGTCTCAGTCCCCTGATAAAACTGGATTTTATTAAAACCTACTAGTTTATCACCTACAGAGGCACTGTAAGAACTTAAATCTGTACAGAAACCCTGGCAATTTACACAGAGGCTCGAAGAACTCAAGTTGTAGAGTTCAGAAATGATGCCCACGCCAGCCTGACTGCAGTGCACAGGGGAAGGTTTTTAACTCTGAGCCCCAGGGCTTCCCCACAGGGCAGGGGTGGGGACACCCACGGGCCTGGAGAGCTCAGGGCCACTCCGGATGCATCCTGGGGGTAAGCGGGCTGCCCGGAGTGGCCATTCACGTCACCCCTGAGGGCTTGGAATGTTGGATCTGAGGTTTTGAAACCTCAGATCTTGAAAGGATGCACGGACCTTTCTGGTGCTTGCTGCTTTATCTCTAAGCTGACCTCCTGCCCCTTGGGTTTCTTTACTTCCTCTCAGCTGGCCTCTGACACCCTCAGAACGCCCCCATCCTTTCCCACCTCTGTCTGTGCTTGGCAGATGTCATAAGTTTACAGCTCCGAGGGTCTTTCCTCTGCTGGGGAGGGAGGAGGGGAACCGGACAATAATCCTCACTCTGTTTTTGTCTCACACACAAGTAGATGGTTAATATTTTGACAGATGAACTCATGTTCTTTTCTTCCTGGACGGGCTCAGTCCCCTGTGCCGTGAGCCAGCTGGGCTGCAGAGCCCCAGGGGAGACCCCATGTGGTCTCGCCGAAACTAGAAATAACCTGCTCAGTTTTTTCTGAACTCTTACTTTCCAAAGCCCAAACCTCTGGGAAAATTAGGGACTTCACAGAGATATACAGGGGGCTTCCCCAGTGGCTCAGAAGTAAAGAATCAATCTGCCAAGCAGGAGACATAGGTTCGATCCCTGGGTCTGGAAGACCCCCTGGAGAAGGCAATGGCAACCCACGCCAGTATTCTTGCCTAGGAAATCCTATGGACAGAGGAGCCTGGCGGGCTACAGTCCGTGAGGCCGCAAAGGGTCGGACACGACTTAGCAACTAAACTGCAACGACAAGAGATACACAGAGTACCCTGAAGAAGCGTGGAGGGAGAAAAGCTGAGATTCTCCAGGGCTGGGGCTGAGGCAGAGGGATGGAGAGGAAGGGGCACACCCTTCCTCTGTACCTCTGGGAGATGCCCGACCCACAGAGAACCTGTGCTCAAGCGCTGCTCCCGGATGGGCCGCCACAGGCCGTCCTGCCAAGACTCCACCTGCCAGTGGGCCACTGGGGAAAAGAAGGACCAGCCAGCCTGCTTCTCCCAACACAGCTCTAAACTCTGGACTCCAGAACTTCAGCCAAACCCGAGGAGGGGGAGGTGGCAAGCCTGAAAACCCCAGGGAGAGCTGACGCTCAGGGCTGGGAGAAAAGGGCCGCAGAGTCAGAAATTGTCTTAATAAAAAATATAACTATGATTATTTCCCTAGTTGCAGATTAATATCATACTTGTAGTGCTTTCAATGGCTGCCAAAACAAACTACAAGAGATTTAAAAGAAACGAGATCATTATCTTACAGTTCTGGGGTCAGAAGTTGGCTTCAAGGCTCAGTGGGCTGAAATCAGCATGTCATCCTCAGGGGTGAGCTCCCTTCTGGAGGCTCCCAGGCTCTCTATCTTTCTGCCCTTTTCCCAGCACCTGGAGGCTCCCACTTGACTTGGCGCAGAGCCTCCTTTCAACATTCAAAGCCAGCAATGGCCAATCCAGCCTTTCTCCCATCACAGCTCCTCAACACTGACCCTTCTCCTACAGTCTTCTCCCGCTTTCAACCACACTTGTGATTATATTGGGTCCACCTGGATAATCACGGGTAACTCTCCCTATCTTGAAGTCAGTTGATTATCTATCTCAATACCATCTGCAGCCTTCCCCATACAGTATAACATGCTCACAGGTCCCAGGGGTTAGGCTGTGGACATCTTAGAGGTGGGGGCATGCCCAAATGTATATACCTGAGTTTCGACTCATGGTAGCCACCTTTTGCATATATCCATCCCTTCCTGCTTCCCTTAGTAACAAGCACCTTGATGACTTCCACTAATCTTCACAGGAAAGAAAGTTATTTGGAGTAATTCTTCCCCCGGGTTGATGTTCTGTATCCTGATATGCAAAGGGTGATTGGAGGACCAGCAGCATCAGCACCACCTGGGAGCTCATTAGAAATGCACTCTCCAGCCTCTTGCCATACCTACTGAATCAGAATCTGCCCTTCGTCAAGATCCCCAGTGATTCCTATGCACTGGCTCAGAACATTCCAAATTGTGGAAGCTGGAGTATTACTGTAAAAGTAATAATGCAAAAAAGTAGGGCAACTTTTTACCACAAGAAAAACTGAAGCTCAGAGAGGTCAAATGATTTGGCAAAAGCATTTAGTGCAGGAGAGGAGCTTCCAAACAGACCTCATGCGTTAGAAACACTGGAGCTTTAGGAAATCATAGAGGCCAGGCTGCATCCCAGAGCAAAGAAAGCCTATTCTCAGGGGCAGGACACCAACGCCAGTGGCTTTGACCTCTCAGATGTTTCCAGTATGCAGCCAGCTTCGAGCGTCTGGGCCTTAGAAAACTTTCAAGAGAAAATCTAAATTGACTTAGAACTAAAATTGTGGTTTTTCAGGATGACTTATGTCCCAGTTTGCCCAGGACTGTTGTGGTTTTTAAACAGAAAGTCTCAAGAGACCAGGACTGATGGGAATTCCTGGGACAAGAGACTTTCAGTTTAAAAACCAAAACAGTCCTGGGTGAATTGGACATTGGCCATCCTTGTCTACAGATATAAAATCCAGACCAACTCAGGCTGCTGCAAAGAGTTGGGTCAAGTTTTTCACCTTTACTTTCTCCCCTGATTTCCACAGGGAGGCACTCCTTGAATGTGTGGGTGAGACCAATAAACTGCTGTCCTTGAGAACTGAGATACATTCTTAACGTTCCTCTGCATCCCAGGCAGCCTCTGGAAGCTTCCTAATGGTCCTTAAAGGCCCATTGACTCTTCTCCGTCATGCTAATGAGGTTGGGGGAAGAAGGCAAAGGCAGGTGGTCTCTTCTTTACACTCAGCCTTTATTCTTTTTGACTCCCTCACTGCCAGCATTCTCTACTTAAGGAATGTATTTAGAATATCTGGTAATAAGATTAAGGTCATTTACTAGCTGGCTTGAAACAGTTTTTTTTTTCTTTACTGAAAAGCAGTCATACATGTAAAGCCAGTCTCTCTACAGTAAAAATACAATTATATATCATATTCCTCATATTTGAGTTGGGAGAAGGCTTCTCACCCATTAATTTTGCAGATGGTTTTTCAAACGAGAGGGAAAGGCAGACCTTCACCCCATCAAGAACGGCCTGCCTGTCCTTCTGGACCCTGCACATCCCGCAACTTGTGATGAGAATCAGGCACATCCCAGGGGTGCTGATACCGTGCTCCCTCACATGGTCACCCACAGACTGCTCACTCACAGCAGAATCAAGTTCCCATTTCCAGACTCTCGGGTGACACACAGGTGCTCTCCTTACTGTGAAAGGATTGAACTCAGCCAAAATTTAAGCCCAAAACAATAACTTCTCCAGGTTCCTGTTTTGTTTTGGCAACTTGCAGGAAATCCCTGTTAGAGGGAAGAGAGGGAGGAGAGAAGAAAGGGAAATTTTGCAACATCGAATCCCCCAGGTCACTTCCAGGGTGTGTCTGGCTTCATGCCCAAACAGACCCACAGGACAGCACCTTCTAGGGAACAAGCCGACTCACTAAAGCACTCACTTTAAAAGTGTTTCATCCAAAGAAAGTGTCTTGGGGGAAACACTTTACCTCTGCTTTCTCAGTACTTGTGGGAGAACTACTTAAAACACAAACAATGGTTTCCTAAGAGTTGCAGTAAAAACAAAAAATTACTTATCTGAAATATCCTAATATAAAGATTATGTGCCTTTGGTAGGAAATAACAAATTCATTTTGGAGAAATGGGCACTGGAGGAAATATTTCATTCTAAATGATTCACACATGTTGTCTTTACTCCTGCATTTCAGATATTCTTTATTTTGAAAAATTGAAGTGTCAATTTGAATTTTTTCACCATACAAGCTAATTTATTTTTTACACTGCCAGGTTGGAGGTGAAGATATTTTAAAACTTTTAATCTGAGAAAAGTTCTCCTGATAAGCATGTCATATGGCAATTTCTTAAAAAATCTTATCTCTATTGCAGGTACACTTTGGGGGTATTTGTGTTTACACACATGCGTGTGCATTGGGCTCTTAAGATACTAGTTTCCAGGGTCTTCAGTGGTGGTCCTGTGGTTGAGAATCTGACTTCCAACGCAGGGGATGCGGGTTCGATCCCTGGTTAGGGAACTAAGATCCCACCTGCCATGGGGCACTAAGTGCCACAACTAAGATCCAACACAGCCAAAAATAAAAATCAATAAATTATGAAAACTAATAAAGAAGAGGCTGCCTGTGTAGGGATGCACCAGGGGCCCAGGCCAAAAAAAAAAATATTTGTTTCTGAAAAAGAGAGGATGGCTTAACTGTCAGAACTTAAATTCTGACAATGCCAGCCTATACTGATGACAAAGTAAATTCCTGAAGCCAGAAAGAATAGCTATGGATATGTAGTATTATGGAAATCAAGAGGAATTGCATGGCAGTCTCCTACCAGGAAGCAAGTTAAACAACTGAAGTAAGTACCAATATAGGGCATGATACATCAAAGGCTGCTCTAAAACAAAAGAAAACAAAAAAAAAATCCCTTCACACTGTAAACTTGAAAGGTGAAGAGGCAAATGTGGTCTTAGCCTGGCCTCTGGAGAAATAATTCTTATCCTTTTACATCCTGTTAAGGTGCTGAAGGCCATGAACACCTCCTAGGTATAACACAGATATTGCTAATAAAGTTCTGACAGATCCATGCTGTGGCATGACTCACATTCCAATAGTACATTAGAAATCTCAGATACAACATTCTTCAGAAATGCAAATTTTAAAAGTTGTTATTATTGTTGAGATGATTTCTGAGCAAGAAAAAAAGCTTAGTTTTCATATTTGGGGCTGATTTCAGATAAAGTAATGGGTAGCAGTTACTACACAGGAATAGATTATGTTTAAAGTGTTAGCTGCGTCCGGCTCTTTGGGACCCCATGGACTGTAGCCCTCCAGGCTCCTCTGTCCATGGAATTCTTCAGGCAAGAATACCGGAGTGGGTAGCCATTCTCTTCTCCAGGGGATCTTCCTGACCGAGGGATTGAACCTGCGTCTACCCGCATCTCCTGCATCACAGACAGTTTCTATACTATCTGAGCAAAGTACTCCCAGCAAAGTACCTCCATTCCCATTCATTCACTCATGTTTTTACTGAAGCTTTATGGACATTATTCCTCTCGGTCATGAGCATAAGGGGTGAAAAGAGGATGCAGTGTTCCTCCCTTGGGAAGCTGTCAGGCCAAAGGGGTTGACAGGAGAGGCACTCAAAGAAAAGGCGGACAGTAGTGAGTGCCACAAAATAAAACAGTAAAGTCTGGTAGAGATCATCCAGAAGCGAGAGTCAGGAAAGGTGTCACACAGAAGGTAACATCTGAGCTTGGCCTTGAAAACTGAACGGGGCCATACAAAGGGTGAGGCAGAGCCTGGGGTGGTAGGCATGGAGGGAAATCCTGGAAGAGTACTTTCTGGTGTGGCCCAACATGGGTTGAAAAACTGGAGAGATGCCAGTGGTCAGGCTAAAGCCTGACTGTATGCTGGGTCCCGATTACAGGAGGCTCTATATGTTAAAGGATTCAAACCTCATTTTATAGTTCTAGAGAGTCACTGAAAGATTCTGAGAAGGGTGCTGACACAAACAGAAGAGTGATTGTTAAGATTAACCTATTGAGAGTTTCTGCTCCCCTCTTCGGCAACAGAATTGAGCTGTGATGTCTTAAAAGTGTGTGTGTGTGTTAGTCGCTCAGTAGTGTCTGACCCCTTGCAACCCCTGGACTGTAGCCCACCAGTCTCCTCTATAGTATGTAACAAATTAACTTCTTCCCTATGTATTTAGAGTGGTATTAGTTAAAGGCCATGATTGGGAGAATTGGGAAAATAGTTTCTCAAATCATACTCCGATTAAGAACCCTGGTTAAGAAAGGAAGTGACTAGAAATAGAGAGACCAAACTAGGCAACTCTTAACAACTTCAGGAGAAAGAAATAAACTAAGATACTTAAGTACTGATTTTAATCAAATCATAGCTACCCAGTAGAAGTGCTGGAGAAGACTCTTGAGACTCCCTTGGACTGCACAGAGATCCAACCAGTCCATTCTAAAGGAGATCAATCCAAGGTGTTCATTGGAAGGACTGATGCTAAAGCTGAAACTCCAATACTTTGGCCACCTCATGCATCAAGTTGACTCACTGGAAAAAGAGTCTGATGCTAGGAGGGATTGGGGGTGGGAGGAGATGGGGATGACAGAGAATGAGATGGCTGGATGGCATCACCGACTCGATGGACATGAGTTTGAGTGAACTCTGGGAGTTGGTGATGGACAGGGAGGCCTGGCGTGCTGTGATTCATGGGGTCACAAAGAGTCGGACACGACTGAGCTACTGAACTGAACTGAGAGGCCCATTCTCCTGTCCCAAAGGATATATGTTAACAGTAAATACTAGAAGGTCACACTTTTGTGGGGTTGAGTGTGAATCTGATGAGTAACTATGAATACTCTCATCTGGAGGTTTTAGAAATATTCCTATGATTGATTGATTTTTAGAGAGGTTTCTCTTTGACTGGAGAAAGGATAGTTTTAGTTACTGTTCAAAGTAAGGCTAGAGTGTAATTTACAAAAAAAAAATACATCTGGAACTCTAGGGGTAAATGAATATCTGAATTAAATTATAGTCATCAAATAGTTGAAACCTATGAGATAGATGATTAATAATAAAACATTAGATATATCACATCAGTCACATATCCTTGGATTGAGTACCTATTTTCAGCCCTGTTATTAAACAACAAATAATTCTACCTTTCAGAGAAGTGTTTTAAAAGCTCCACCCACACGACTGAGCGACTGAATTGAACTGAACTGAACTGAAGACCCCCAGGAAATTCCGGAACACTGATTACACCAATTCCAACTGCCCACCAGAGAGACCTGAAACAGACACAGGCCTCCTTAGGGAGGCAGAGAGCTGCAGCGTCAGACAGACACTGTCTGCATTCTGCTGATTATACTGGACGGATGCAAAGATTTCACTGAAAATCAACGGACAATTACAGTTCATAAAGGTAATGCTCTCAGCAAGCATATAGGCAAAGAGCAAAAGCTAGTTACTGACAGCCTTGGAGTAAGAAATAAGATATTCAGATTGAAGATAATTTGAAGACACAGACTATATGTAGGTTCCAAGAAGGATGCAGACCAGACCAACATTATTTTCCTAGAGAAAAGGACTTAGAGACTGGTACACAAGGTGCATTCACAATAATCTGCTATACTTCAATACATAAACGCAGGTCTCTCAATACAGTGAGTATAAATGTATTCAGTTCAGTTCAGTTCAGTTCAGTCGCTCAGTCGTGTCCGACTCTCCGCAACCCCATGAATCACAGCACGCCAGGCCTCCCTGTCCATCACCAACTCCCGGAGTTCACTCAAACTCATGTCCACAGAGTCGGTGATGCCATCCAGCCATCTCATTCTCCGTCGTCCCCTTCTCCTCCCGCCCCCAACCTTTCCCAGCATCAGAGTCTTTTCCAGTGAGTCAACTCGTCGCATGAGGTGGCCAAAGTATTGCAGTTTCAGCTTTAGCATCAGTCCCTCCAATGAACATCCAGGATTGATCTCCTCTAGAATGGACTGGTTGGATCTCCTTGCAGTATAAGGGACTCTCAAGAGTCTTCTCCAACACCACAGTTCAAAAGCATCGATTCTTCGGCGGTCAGCCTTCTTCACAGTCCAACTCTCACATCCATACATGACCACGGGAAAAACCATTGCCTTGACTAGGCGGACCTTGGTTGGCAAAGTAATGTCTCTGCTTTTTAATATACTATCAAGGTTGGTCATAACTTTCCTTCCAAGGAGCAAGCGTCTTTTAATTTCATGGCTGCAATCAGCATCTGCAGTGATTTTGGTACCTTTCCTAATATCAGTGCTGTGATTCTCTGGAAACCAAATTTGGAAGCTCCCTCCAAGTTACTCAGTCTCCCTCTAGGAGAGGTGCGCTGTCTCATTTGATCAGAGCTGCCACCTCCAGATCCACAGTCCTATCTGCTTGGAATCCACAGGCCTTCCTGTCACTTCACTGTCTGACCAGTGTTGCTCCACTGCCCCCACTTTACTGCCATTAGTATGTCCGTGACACTGCAGACCTCCTCTGTTTCCCTGCCCTTCAGAGCTCTCCTGCCTTAGACCAGTAAGAAATACCTTTCCAAGGTTCGTGACTGCCTCTTTGAGAGGAGGTTCCCACACCAGTGCTTCTGGGTCCCTAGAGTCATCCTTCTTTCCCCCACGGGTTCCCACTTCCACTACCAGGTAGGCATCTCTCTAGATCTGATCCTGACAGTGGGCCAGGTTCAAGTCATTTCCCCCATGGCCTGTTGGTACCATGCACTTTAACAAATGTGGATAAGCACCTATTTGAAGTTTCCTAAGGCTGTATATTGTCAGCCTACTTATTTAACTTATATGCAGGGTACATCATGAGAAACGCTAGGCTGGATGAAGCACAAGCTGGAATCAAGATTGCTGGGAGAAATATCAATAACCTCAGATATGCAGATGACACCACCCTTATGGCAGAAAGTGAAGAACTAAAGAGCCTCTTGATGAAAGTGAAAGAGGAGAGTGAAAAAGTTGTCTTAAAGCTCAACATTCAGAAAACTAAGATCATGGCATCTGGTCCCAATACTTCATGGCAAATAGATGGGGAAACAGTGGAAACAGTGTCAGTTTATTTTTCTGGGCTCCAAAATCACTGCAGATGGTGATTGCAGCCATGAAATTAAAAGACGCTTACTCCTTGGAAGGAAAGTTATGACAATCAACCTAGATAGCATATTCAAAAGCAGAGACGTTACTTTGCCAACAAAAGTTCGTCTGGTCAAAGCTATGGTTTTTCTAGTGGTCATGTATGGATGTGAGAGCTGGACTATAAAGAAAGCTGAGCACCGAAGAATTGATGCTTTTGAACTGTGGTTCAAAGACTTGGAGAAGACTCTCGGGAGTCTCTTGGACTGCAAGGAGATCCAACCAGTCCATCCTAAAGGAAATCAGTCCTAGGTGTTCATTGGAAGGACTGATGTTGAAGCTGAAACTCCAATACTTTGGCCACCTGATGCAAAGAGCTGACTCATTTGAAAAGACCCTGATACTGGGCAAGATTGAAGGCAGGAGAAGAAGGGGACGACAGAGGATGAGAAGGTTGGATGGCATCACCGACTCAATGGACATGGGTTTGGGTGGACTCCGGGAGTTGGTGATGGACAGGGAGGCCCAGCTGCTGCAGTTCATGGGGTCTCAAAGAGTTGAACACGACTGAGCAACTGAACTGAACTGAAATATTCCACGCCATTCAACTCTACAAAATTCATTGTAATGATTAGGAAGCTGGATGGCCTAGCACACACAATCTACCAGTGATTCATTTCCAGCTCCTTAAAAATACCCTTTTAAATTTGTATAACTATCCTTCCAACTATCTGTCATGGGTCCATTCCTGACAAATCAAGTTCATTTTTTGTAGTTGTTGACGTCACAAAATTCTGAGTAAAAGAGCACCCTCCTGGTTTTGTCATATAAAAACTTGGACCTGATATTCCAGACATTTAGAGATTAAGTGCCAGAGCGAGAACCCTGGTTGTGGTCAGTCTGCCTTTGTGACTGCTGTTAGCACTGGCTTGTCCTCTTCCTTTTGAGACTGACATTATGAGCGTTCAGCTCTGGGTTGCCTATATTCGAAAATAGGAAGAACAGAATGAGATCTGATCATAATGGTTGAGCAGAGACAGAATGAATGTGGCTTAAGAAATGACTGTTGATGAAATGCATGAACCCTCAAAGATGACCTTGTGTTCTCAATCCTGTCTGCCTGAGAGAATGACGATATTGTTAATCGAGCAAGAGATGATAGGAACTGCAGTAGGCTTGGGGGGGAAGGGTGATTAATTCAGTTTTTGACATGCTGAATTAGAGTCTCCTGGTCATCTGAGTGGAAATGCCCAGAGTCAGTCAGATCCAGGGGACTTGGAGGAGTCATCTAAACTCAAGATATACATTTGGAAGTCAGTCACGTAGATGTGATAGATGAGGCCAAGGGTGTGAATAATTTTAATACACTACCTTGACATTCAGCCTGGGTATGAGAGGCAGAGATGTGGATAAGCAAGTTAGTGTTCTGTGCATGTCGCATTTAATAATGAGGCACTGTCCTTATCACTCACTCCTAATTATTCACGATAAATAGGAGAAGAAAGGCAAGGCAATCTGAAATTACTAGGTAGCATCAAAGCTCACTGTAGTCTTTATCCAAGTTTTAAAGTCAGGTAGCACTGGATTAATTGAGATTCCCACCTTCGCCCAGCCTGTACTCACTTTCTTATCAGAAATGACTCTAAGTAAGTAGAAGTGGAAGAAATAACCAGCTCTCAGAAAGCCATCAAATGTCTGTTCTCCTTTACCTACTCTTTAATGAGTCTAGGATTTGCAATGTGTAAAACTATGTAGATGAAAAGGGTGAAATCCAGAAGGACCTACCTCTTGCTGAAATGTAGCCAAAAACTCACTATAAGGATTCTCTACAGCCCTCAGAGAAAAATTTGCTAACTTAGCTGGTGAAGGATGCTACTTTTACTAATTTTTCATCCACATTCTACGAGATTTAGATAGCTAATAGCTCCTAGAGCATTGTCTTGCTATTCACACAGTTCATACTGTCGCACTGTCCCCTGAACCAAGGGTAGGCAAGGCATGAGCTCAGAGGCTGGACAGAGACTCGAGGAGCCCTAGGAACTGCTGACACATTTGTTCTCCCTGGCTGGCACGGTGGCCGGAACACAGTCTTGCTCCTGGCTGACATAGCAGCTGAAGCAGCAGGCACAACATAATCATAATGTAGCCATAACATAACCTCATACAACATAACCATGAAGCTGCTCCAGTGTAGCCCCAACACAGCAGCAGCCCGGGCTTAGGTGGTAAAGCTCACACAGGCATCCCACACACCAGCACCAGGGCTTTTCCAGGTGAAGTTTATATGACAAAAGTAGTCCGTGTCCAGATGAATACCTCTAGACATGCATGCACAGCTCTATAAGTGATCTCAGCTGTCACATAAGCATTATTTACAAAACATGGAGCAAGCGCAAGACGCTGTGGGGCGAGAGGGCCTGATCACACCATCTTGGCTAATTTTCCCTTTCCCTACAAGCATAAACAGTAAAACTCTGAAATGAAGAAAATACTAGACTGGATTAGTCTAAAAATGTAGAGTTCTAATTTGCATTATGGTAAAAATCCATTTATTCACCAAGCATCAGCTGAGCATTTGCATGTGCCAGTTTTAAATAATATTTAGGGTTGACAAATAGAGCCGAAAGAATTATACATAAAACATAGTCCTCCTCAAGAAATCCCCAGTCTTATGGGAGCAGAGACACACAAAAACATTTATAAGTAAATGCGCTAAAATGCTATACTATGATAGTATAGTACTGGAATAGTTTTGGACACACAGACAAATTATTTCTGACTGTGGGGTTTGGGAAGATTTCTAAGAAAAAGTGACATTTGAGATGGGTTTTGAGGCTCAAAGAAGATTTTTGAGGTGGTGGAGGCAGGGCTGAACATTCTAGAACAAAGGAATACCCCTGGTGCGTGCGCACACACACACACACACACACAAACTCTGGGCAGCTATTTGAAGAAAAAAGTAAGGAATTCTGGTGCAGGGCATAGAGAGAGTTGCAGGAAGGATTGAAGGAGGAAACTAAGAAGGTAGATTGAAGTCAGCAAGAGCAGGATTGGTTTTTCTCCTGATGGCAGCAATAGTACGCCAGTGAAGGACGAGGGCTGTGTCAAAGGCTCCAGCGAGAAGTGATGAGGTTGAGGATTAAAAAGAGCAGAAGGGGTGAGAATTTTCTGAGGCAGAACTACTAAGATTCAACCCACATAATGGAGGTCGATTCTCACATTTCTCTCTTGGAGGCCTGTGTAGCCTGAGAACCCAGCGATGCACCATGTTCGTACTTCTCCTCTTCGTCCAGGGCACACAGCTAAGTTCACTGCCTAGACCTTTCGCAATTAGTTGGGGGTAAATATCTGCACAGTGCAGTGTGGGCAGATGTGATACACATCCCACTTCTGGATCTGTGCACTCTCTCTTCTCCATCTGCAGTAACCTTCTAGGCAAGGTGTTGAAGATGCCACATCACAGGACGAAAGGAGGCTGGCCCTGAACAGTGCTTGGAGCAGGACTTCCCCACCACCCCACCCCTTTGGGGCTGCAGCCGACGGTGACCCACGCTGGGCTGGGGAGCAAGCAATCCAGTCTTACTGTGGCAAGGCGTTAAGGTTCTGTGGTTTATCTCTTTCAGCGGGTAGTGTTACTGCATTGAGGGACAGAGAGGAAAGAAAGGGGGAACGGTGTAAGGGGGAATGTTGAGAGCAACTTAGTGGCCTAGTTTCACCTTAGTTGGATGTGAGAAGTTCAGGGGCACCCAGGTGTTCAAGATCAGAAGAAGAATGGTTTTAAAGCTAAGAAAGACGCTCAGGTTAGCCTTGTTAAATATGGAAATCACTGGCATATAGATATTCTTAGAAATCAAAGAAGTATAAAGGAGCAGACTTGATGCATACAGTTTGAGAAGCGTAAGGAGAACTCTGGGGACAACACCAGTATTAAGGTGTGGAAAGGAACAGAGGGCTCATCAGAAGAGTCTGGGAAAAGAGTGGTGGGGTGGAGAGAGAAAGGAAGAGGCATTTTTTGTTTGTTTATTTCCTTCACTATAGCTTATTAGGTTTCTTAAAAAAAAAATCCTCTAAGAGGCAAACTGGTGCCTGACTGGTTGCATATGACTTATAGATACATTTGTTTGGTTCATAAAATGTTTTTCAAAATTTAAATGCATTACCAGCATTTAAAAATGCTGACAATTGACACAAAATTTCAGATGTGGGGATTCTTAGGAAAACTGAGAAGGTGTGGCAGATCTGAACTACCTGCCTATGTGACGCCAATTCTGGGAAGGTGAGAAGTTGCCATCTTGTGTAGGGGGTTCCTTTCTGTTCCCATTACCTGTCAGCCTTCACAGGATTTTGGTATGCAAACAGTGCTCTAAGTTAGATGGGGAAGAGAGAGTCAGGCCTCAAGGGCTGTTGTGATTCCCCTGCACCAGACAGGAGGGGTCTTCTGCCTTGTAACAGGTAAGAGCACAGGTGCGCTTGCTTTGGCCCTGAGGTTTCATAAAGGAGCACAGACATGTAGCAGAAGCTCCAGGGCCTGGCATTTGGCACTTATCTGTGACCTTAGCCAAGGGTATTTTCAGAAGGGCAATGGAAACCTAAAGCAGAGAGGAGTGAAGGAAGTTGGGACGGGCTGGTGGGCCTGGGTGAACCTCACCATGCTTCCTGTTTCTCCTTCTGTCCCTTTAATTTGCAACACCGCAGCCAGAGGGGTCCTTTAACTATGTCAGCTTGTGTCATCCCTCTATTCGAAACCTTCCATGAGCTTCTGAGTTCACCCAGAGTCCAGGCCCGCAGTGCCCCTCCAAGGACCTGAGGGCCTGGTCCCCCTGACCTAGCATCCTGTTCCAGTCCCCTCCCCACGCTGCTCCAGCCACCATCTTCTGAATCACTCCCGATTTACACTAAGGGCACACCCGCCCTGATGCTGGTCCTTCACGGGGTGTGCCCTCTGTTTCGAATGCAGATTTTCCACATGGCTTACTCCTTCCCGGCCTTTAGATCTTGGCTCAGTGTCCCCCATTACTGATGGCTCCATTTAAAGGAACATCTCCCCTCCTGCCCTAGTACTCTCTGCCCCATTCCTGCATATTTTTCCCCTAAGGCGTTTGCACACATCTATTTATAGCTTGCTTCCTTCATTAAGATGTGATCTGCCTTCCCTCCGTTAAAGGGCAAGAGGTTTTTTCTGTTTTCTTGCCCACCAGTCTCTCTCTAGTGCTAAGGGCAGTGCCTCACATGCAATAGGCACTCAGCACATAGCTGCTGGGTGACACTGAGCCACAGCCTTCAGTCCATGTGTGGGGACTGAAGTGAGGAGGATGGAAAGAGATACAGAAGGTGGGGGAGGTCAGCAGTGCAGCTGAGTCCTGGGAGGGATGGGGGCAGACAGAACTGGGAGCCTCATTGGAGGGATTGGCCTTAAAAAAGCAGAAAGAGAATTTCCTCCCTTACATAGGCATGAAGGAAGCAAGAATAGGTCCTGATACACGGCTAGGAAGGAAGAGAAACTGACATGTACCAGTTATCGTTCATCATAAATTCACTCATTCATTTATTATACCCCTTCTATGTTTGGGGGCTTCCTTGGTGCCTTAGATGGTAAAGAATCTGCCTGCAATGCAGGAGATATGGGTTTGATCCCTGGGTCAGGAAGATCCCCTGGAGGAAGGTATGGCACCCCACTCCAGTATTCTTGCCTGGAGAATCCCTGTGGACAGAAGAGCCTGGTAGGGTACAGTCCATGGGGTCACAAAGAGTCAGACACAATTGAGTGACTAACACACACGCACGCACACACACAGTGTTTGGGGTCCTATATTAGGGGCTAGGGGAGCAGAGATGATGCCCTCTATTTTCTCTGTGAGGTAGAAGCAGGATCAGAAGCTGAGAATAAGGAAAGGGAAGAGATATAGGGATTTTGAGGAAAATAAAAGGCTTTGGAACAGCTGCTTCAGGCACTGTAAATAGAAAGTATTTAGGACACGTGAAAGGATTGCTGAGTACTATGGAGGGCCCAGCTGAGGCTGTCCTGGTGCCAACTGGCACAGGTATCTGATTTCTCCAGCATCATTTGCAGCCTGGGAGCAGAAGCGGAGAAAAGCAGATGGTTGGAGTAAATTGGTTCTGGGGATTGCTAGGACGGGGTGTCGTGGGAGGACTGGAGAGTGGGGGAATCAACCAGTCAGTCTGTAACCCTGACTTCCCACTGTCACCCCGGGGGCTGCTCACCTGATTTGGGAGAACGGCACTGATTGACAGCTGTGCCCTCTTTCCCCCAGGAATCAGCACTGGTCTCAATCAAGTGTACCTAGCATGGATTACTCCACAAACTGTGAGTAACAAAATCGCTGATAAATATTCCTGGGGGCTCTTCTCTCCTCACTCCCCATGACTTACCCAAAAGGGGTACCTATCTGGCTTCCATACTGTGATGCTTTGACAGACACTTCTGGCCCACTCTGGTTAGTCCTTACTTATCAGCTTCTGAATGTGAGTTCCCAAGGTTATGCTTCTGTTGGGTTGGCCAAAAGTGCATTCAGATCTTTCCATAAGATCTTACAGAAAAACCTGAACTAACTTTTTTGGCCAACCCAATACTTCCTGAATACAAGCCTCCATGTACTGTCATATGGCCACTAATTAGGACCAGTATGTACTCTTTTCTAGGCCACGCCTATAGCTAGTCAGTCTCCTGGTCCCAGGCTCACCTTGCCTTCACCTCTCCACTCTGACTGTTCACAAAATTCTGTTCACCCTGAGGAGGATGGCTCATCCCACTGTTGGCCTGTCTCTCTGAGGACTTTATCTGAAATCTTTATGATGACGCACTTTCCCAGATACACAGTATGAATTTGCTGCTCTCTTGGGAGGACCTCTTTATGTAACTTCTGAAAGTCAGGTGATGCATACAAAGCATCCACTACTTGCTTCTGCTGGCTGCCCCTCCTTCCTACCTGGATCTTGACACTCACTCTTGGCTTCATGATCATGCGAATGCATCATCATTTTACTGTCATTTAAAAATATTTTACTTCTTTACTGTCTTTTTTATGGCTTTCTACGCCTGGAGAATCCCAGGGACAGGGGAGCCTGGTGGGTTGCCGTATATGGGGTCACATAGAGTCGGACACGACTGAAGTGACTTAGCAGCAGCAGCAGCAGCATACACCATTAACTATGACTTCTTTCCCTTATTTGTAAAGTTTGAGCAACTTAGGATTTTTGAGCTGTGAATTCTGAAAATCAGGAGAATGCAAATTTAGATCATGATGTTGGAAGTGAGCCATCCAGATTAGTTAGAAATTTCTGGAGTCCTTGGAATGAGTTGGAGTGTGCCTTCATGGGATGCCAGGAAAGGAGATAAAACTGAAAGACAAATACCACGAGCTTGCCTTGTTGTCGTCTTTGTTCTCATGACAATGAAAGGATGAATGGATCCAGAGAACATTCTGGAGGGATTTGGCCAGAGCTGTCCACCCCTGCCCCTAGTGGTTAGAGAAAGCTACTGTATCACCATGGTGCTTTAGTCCCATCTTGCTGTCCTTTATTAATAAATAGAAATCTCAGCGTTGATTGTCTGCTCTTGTATTCTAATGCAGAGGCCAACTTAGAGATAATCTTTCAAGTGTTCTCTCTACCCTAATCACCAACCAAGCTTCTCCCTGTGACTCTAGTTTACACACCACAATCAGATCCTATTCTTGAAGCACTACTTTGAATCTGTCAAGCCTTTTGTTTAAAAACCTTCACTGATTCCCTTTGATTAAATAAAAACTGAGTTTTCCTGATCCTGCCATTCAAAGTTGCACTTCCCAAACCTCAGCTCACATCATGCTTACTAATATTCTGTTACCCAACATGGTCAACATGGCCAAACCCAGAATCGGTGTGAGGGAACCATATAAGGGTGTGAATTCCAGGAGGTGCTGTTTATTAGGTGTTCCAAAGTCCATCACATATCTCTGCTATTTACGTAGTATTCCAAGATTGCTAGTTCCATATTATAAATTTGAGTTTCTTAAAGCTTCCCTTTTCTCTTGATGTTAACAAATAAGATTTCAGTGCTTAGCCTAGAGAGCCCAATTCCTCCATTAACATCTTCTAGTAAAAAGAATCTCAGGAAAAAAAGATGCTTCCATTTCCCTTGCCGACACAGATATTTAGACACTATCTTGCTTAATAACGGAGAAGGCAATGGCAAGCCACTCCAGTGCTCTTGCCTAGAGAATCCCATGGACGGAGGAGCCTGGTAGGCTGCAGTCCATGTGGTCACTAAGAGTCAGGCACGACTGAGTGACTTCATTTTTCACTTTCACACATTGGAGAAGGAAATGGCAACCCACTTCAGTGTTCTTGCCTGGAGAATCCCATGGATGGGTGAGCCTAGTGGGCTGTCATCTATGGAGTCGCACAGAGTCAGACATGACTGAAGCGACTTAGCAGCTTGCTTAATAAAAAAGAATTTGTTTAAAAACAAGCTTTCGGTTTCTAAAGGGGAAAGTTGGGGAGGAGGGATAAATTAGGAGTTGGGATTAACATACACACAATACTACATATAGAATAGATAATCAGCAAGGACCTAATGTATAATGCAGGGAACTCTATGCAGTATTCTGTAACAATCTTTACGGGACAAGAATCTGCAAAAGAATGGGTATATGTGTATGAATAACCGGGTCACTTGGCTACACACCTGAAACTAATACAGTATTGCAAATCAATTATACTCCAATGTATAATAAAAATTAAAGTTAAAAAAAAAATTCTGAACTTGAGAACACCCACAAGTGTATCAGTCTTAAACTCTGGCTCACTGTAGAGACTTATGTAACTACACCATTCTTCTCTGATTTCTGCTACTTGAAAACCTGTCCCTGAAAATGTTATTTATAAAAATAGTTACTGAGGACACCTGGACTCCAGAGATGGTCACTAGGTCTTGACAGTTTTAACTTTTAACTTCTGAAACGTTGAATGTCTAATTGTTTCCTTGTCTATAAAGTTGTTGCTAAATAATGTATTTTAAAGGGGCTTCCCTGGTGGCTCAGATGGTGCAGAATCTGCCTGGAATGCAGAAGACCCAGGTTCGATCCCTGGGTTGGGAAGGTCCCCCAGAGAAGGGAATGGCAACCTACTCCAGTATTTTTGCCTGGAGAATTTCATGGACAGAGGAGCCTGGTGAGCTACAGTCCATGGGATCACAAAGAATCAGACACAACTGAGCAACTAACACACACACACACACACAGAATGTTTTTAAAAGATATAAATATTTGTACATTTTTTAGCAACCAAAGGAAGGAGTTTTTTGCATTTTTCACTTCTTACATTTATTAAAGAATAAGCCTATGATTCTGACAGATTATGTAATAAAACTAAGAGTTTTGAGAGATTTATCTCATTTAAATCACTAGTATTTAGTTAAATATTTATTTCTCCCTTGATGAATTAGAATTTCTTTTAAAGCAGGACCAATTACATATGTATATCTACATCTATATAAATTATTAAATATATATTCTTACTTCAGCATAATTACTGAGCCAGTATCTAACATTATGCTTTTTTCCAACAAGCAAATGCTGAGTGATTTTTTTAGTAGCTTACCCATGATCTTGGTCCTTATGAAGACATGTGCATGTTGCCTAATTGTTCCTGTTAGGGCAGGAGCTGTTCATACCAAACTTGGGAGTCTGGCCCCTATATGGTCAGATCCTATAATAGCGAAACATTTTCATTGCTATAGAGGCCAGATTACATATGCAGCAAAACATTTTTAGTGTTTTATAAAGCATTTGGAGTATTTATTAAATATTTTGGATCATTCTTCTTTAATTAAAAATGTGGATGTATTATCCTGAGACACGTAAGCTTTTGTCTGTTTCAGCATACATGAGTGTGTGTCTTTCATAATCCAATTTATTCCCAAACTTTATCCACCTCATATTAATTTTATATAAATGACATAAAGGTCAAAAAATTATTATGATTAATCATAGCGAATATTATTTATAAACCCACATTTTGGGGGGGGTAGGCTGTGGAGTAGGATAAAATTTGTGGTAGCTTTTCTAATTTTACTTCTTCCTGCTAAAGGTCTGAAAAGATCCATGGTCTTTAAAGAAGGAAAACTGTAATACTGGTAAAATGCCTTTTACTAAAGACTTCTTCTTATAATAGGCTTGGGGAACTTTATCTTTTAGAAACATTCAAAAATGTGAAACATCTGAGGCAAAGAAGTAGGCCACTTTCAAGAAAATCTGAACTGGATTCAGCCTTGCATCGAGCCCTAAAGAAGATTTTTTTTCCTCTTTGTATTTTGTCAGTCGTCCAGAACGAACACTATTCCAAGCTGTTCTGCTGATTATTCAGCTTCTTTGCCAATATCATTTCTGGGTTACAGACAGTGACTTTTTTTCCACTCTGGTTGAGAAAATGATTTGAATAATCCATTAGCAGGGGAGAACACCTAACAGCCTGCTATACTGCACACATCTTATCAATGAGTCATCCATAAGGTAACAGAGAGGGTGGTTCATTAATTAAACGTCCTACTCTCACCCCAGGGCAGAACATATTAAAAATTACCATCTTTATTCTTTAATAATATTATTCTGTGTTGGAGTGAATAATTAAATTACATAGAAACAACCTAGCAGAGATAATTACAATTATCATTACATAATGAATAGCAGCATTGTTGTCCATACATTATACTTTTCTAAAAGCTAGATGTGCCTATTCTTGTTTTCACAGAATGTGATTTTAAGGTGTAAGCACATTTTATGTGTGATTTGGCTACTGTTTTTCATTAACACCCTTCAGAGTTTCTTATTTTATCAGAAATAATCTGATCAAAATACTTTATATTACTAGTATTCCTTGGTAGAGATTATTAACTGTAAATTCATATCTTGAAGAATCATTCAGATGATTAAAGTTCTCTCAAAGAAACATGCATAAACTGTTTCACCTCTTGGCAGAAGTTATATATGAGGATCCTCAGCTACATCCTCATATGAGTGAAGAGGAAGTTCATAAAAGCAGAAAGAAATAAAAGGTCCACATCTAATAAAATTATGCACTGGAAGATTAGGTCAGAATTTCAGAAGCTTTCTCAAATCAAATCGAACTCTGACAATGCCTCTTTTTGGTTGTTGGAGATGTGGCTGTCTGGATTCTCTTTATTCATTTACTATTTTTTAACATTTTTAAAATGTGGACTATTTTTAAAGTTTTCATTGAATTTGTTACAATGTTGCACCTGTTGTTTATGTTCTGGTTTTTTGGCTGGTGAGGCATGTGGGATCTTAGCTTCCCTACCAGGGATTGAACTTGCACTCCCTTTGTTGAAAGGCACAGTCTTAACCCCTGGACAACCAGTAGTCCCTTGGATCCTCTTTATCTTTTAAAGCAGATATAGTTTCCCAATGTCCTTTACCCTCCCAGAGAAGAGCATGAGGAAGAGAGCAGCGTATGTTCGGCATCCTCTCTCGAGTCTTTGCTAAGGAAGGACCAGTGTGCACACGCTTCAAGGTTTTAATGCTGGTGACCCCTTACATACATCTCTAACCCTGACCTCTCTCCTAAGCCCCACACTCAAATATCTAGCTGCCAATTCAACACTGCTGCTTGGCTGTCTGGTGGAAATTGCAAACACGAGCAATCGAAAATATATCCCATCCACTGCTACCTCAACCCTCTTCTGATTCCCAATGCTGCCCAAAGCCGACCTCTTGCAGTCTCCCCCACAACTTACTGCCACCATCATCTGCCCTGGAGCTCAGGATCCAAACTCAGGAGCCACTCATGGTTCCTTTTGCTCTATTCTGTCATTGTCATGTCCTGCCTGGTTTCCTTTCAGAATCTGCTCAATGTCCCTTCCCCCAAGGCCACTGCTTGGCCTGAGTGGACATCACATCTTACACAGACTGTGGTCTCAGCCTCTTCGTGGGTTTCTGGGTTTCCTTTCTTGGATTCCCACACTCTAAGCTCTACATGGCAGTGGGAGGGATCTTTTCAAAATGCAAGCATTAAGACACTACCTCGGCTTCTCGTAACACACAAGAGCCACGGCCTAAGGAGCCCTCTGAACCAGGTGCTGTATCTCTAACACTTTTGCCCTTGCCCTCTGGGCCCCAGCCACCCAGGCCTTCTAGTCCCTTCTGGACTCAGCAAGCTCCTGGCTGCAGTTCTCCCACTTGCTGTTCCCTCCTTTGCCTGGAATGCTCCTCCAGCCCTAGACAGTCTTCACATGGTCAGCCTCTTCTTGTCATTCATGTCTCCCCTTGACTGCTACTTCTCCACTTAGCAGGCACTTACCAATTTTACGTTAAATGAATGACTAGATCCTAATGTATGAAAATACAGCAAATGCATTCCTAAAATCGGGTTCTGACAAAATGGAGTTTAAACTCTACTCAGTGGTGCCATCAGTGTTACAGGGTAAGAAGCACCCAGATAAGAATCTTCCTACTTTTTTTTTTTTTTTTGAGCACCTGGGTAACTGGACGTGCTGCCTGCTCAGTGCATAGCTCCACCCCAAATGTCCTACAGGCTTCAAAGCCACGTGCGTGGCCAGTCCCTGCCTCACAATGACCTCTCCCCCTGCCCCTGCCCCTTTCCCCCTCTACTCCAGTTGCAGCCTCTTCCTGCTGTTCCTACAGGCTTACTGCATACATTCCAGGCTTGGAGGCTTTGCACTAACGGGCACTGGAATTCTCTGTCTCAGGGGATGGCTCCTTCTTTCCATTCAGAGCTCAGCTTCAAAATCAGTTCCTCAAAGAGGCATGCTGGACCACTGAGGCTAAAGCAGCCTCTCACATTATTATAATTTAATTCTCTGCATAGCCCTTATCACTGGTATTTTTCTTGTTTATTTTCTTCCTTTACCACCAGGCCATAAATTCCAGTGTCTCTCTTCTTTCTACTGTATCCCCAGGGCCTGGAATAATGTCTGGGAAATAGTAGGTGATTAATAAATACTTGGTGAGTATGAATATGACCCTAACTAATTTGGTGCCTTGAAGCCACTGAGTTCATAAGAAGCACTATTTGAAATATTAGCTGAATGCTTATCTCCCCCACCCCAAGTCTTCTATTGATTTGTAAAGTGATGCTAGTCTGTTTTTGCATAAAAATATTCCTCTTTAAACCCAGACTTCTCTATAGACTCTCTCTCACAGTTGTACTATAGTATGATTTCTCTTTTTCTTTGAAATGATCAAGGGCTATGTTTTATTTATCTGTTTGCAGCACAGAGCAGAGTGTCTGACACACAGCAGGTGCTCAATAAATATTTATTGAAAGAATGAATGAATGAAAAAAAAAGCATCTGGGATAAAGCTAAGGATCTGCTGACTGGGTGCCCACTGGAACTGTAGAACGGGATAAAGCTAGATGGCTTGGCAAAGGCTCAGCCCACCTTTCTTAGCTGAGAATTATCAAGTGAGTTACTTTGGCCTGATTTCTGAGATCTGGCTGTCTGCAGCTCTTCAATTCACTAGAAAACCGCATACCTTCTTTACAAAGTGTTGGTCTGTTGTGAAGACATCACAGATACCCTGGCTTTCTCTTCAACTAGCAGCATCAGCAGTATTTAGCTTTCTTTGAAATCCAGAGCACTTGTTGGATTTCCAGTGCAAGGTTCTGTCCTGTGTCTCCTCCCAGGTTTTGTGGTCCTACGTTCATGCATCAGATTCAGATATGCTGCCCTCAGTCCCCTGAAATCTTCTCCCTACCTCTTGCTCACACCCTGTGGAACCTAGGCCTCTCACCTGGATGTTGGGAATCAGCTCCTGCCTGTGTCTCCTGGCTGAATATCAGCTTGTACATCATAGTCTGTACTAATGTGTACAGCCTAACAGATATGTCTTACTGCCTTTGTACCTTTGCACTAAGCCATCATCTAGTCTGAAGGCTCTGACTATATCTTTAGCTGAGCTATGTTTACCTCCTAGACTCTGAACCCCACAAATAATTTCTGGTTCATAGAGGAGCTCTGGCATCATGTTCATGATAATAACAACCCCTTCTTCTAACAGTGCCGGAACATCTGGATATTCCATCTCCTCAGTTGATCATTTGCTGCTTTGGATTTGGCATTAATCTTCTCATAGTTCCATCTGGCACTATTGGATAGCTTTGTCTCTGGAATCTCGCCTTGGACCTACAGTCTTACTTACGCATTTTATTTCAGTTTCATCTTTTGCTGTCATGTTCATCCGTAAGTGACTGATTAGATCAATGCTAGATAATGTATCACAGAGTGAAATATTGTATGACTATGAAAAGGATGATGCCAATTATGAAAAAGATTGGCATGGAAAGATCCCCACAGTGTATTTTTGAATAATAATAATATCAGGTTGCAAAATAATATGTTCAGTATCATTCCATTCACATTAAATTATACAGCTCTCTAAAAAGAGAAGCATGGAATATTTTTCAAGAAATATCAATGGAGGTAAGATTACAAGCATCTGTGCTTTCTTCTTTATCCATGATGATGCATTATTTACATTTTCTAAAATGAGTACGAGCTCTCTTTCTAAATAGACAATCCAACTAAAAAGAGGAAAGAAAGATAACCTTATGGTAGGGACCTTTTACACGACCATTTCTTCTCTGATCTGCAGTAAAGCAAGTGGAAGGGAAATGTTAGCCGAGGGAGGTGGAGATGGAAAAGCCAGTGATGGTCTAATAGTCCAGGCCTCCAAAGGCAGTCTGGATCTCTGGGCCTGATCCCACTGTAGGAGCTGTGAATGATAGGAGGAGCTGATCCCACTGTGCAGGCTGTGAATGCATTTACTGTGCCTAGAAAGTTCGGGGTCTGTTCACTATTAACTTTACTTCCCTCAAACAGTACATAATCTGTCATTTTTAAAAACAGATTTTTTTACTTTAAAAAGTTGGTTTTCTTGACAGTTCTGAAGAAAGTCAATTGAATTTCAAAATACAGTATTTCAAAAGTATATTTTATCAAAAAAGTTAGTGCTTGAAAATAGTAACTATGATATGCATTGGAAAAAGAAACTCTTAAGGCCAGTGCTCTCCTTAACACTTCCTTCTATTAGGAAAAAGGTCATAACAGATAATAGGAAGTGTTGAAAAGAGAAATAGTTGATAAAACCACTCCATGGAAATATTCACCCTGAAAGCCCCCAATGTAAGTAAGCAGAAGCTGCTTTCTAAACGTCATAGCCCAGCTGCACATACCGTCCTGCTTTCTGACCTACAGACCTTGACCATGGCCACACAGGATGGAGGTTAGATCCAGAGACATCTTCAGGAAGCTAGGCCTTTGTAAATTTACACAGAGGGGAGATTCCTGGTCCTCAGGCTGAAGGAGAAACTGAAAGGGACTTTCCTCTTTTCTGAAGTTTGACACTCCTTTTCTATATCCATACAGTACACATTTAGGGCTTTCCTAGTGGCTCAGATGATTAAAAAAAAAAAATCCACCTGCAATGCAGGAGAAGCTGGTTCAATCCCTAGGTTGGAAATGGAGATCCCCTGGAGAAGGAAATGGCAACAAATTCCAGTATTCATGCTTGGAGAATGCCATGGACAGAGGAGCCTAGAGGGCTGCAGTCCATGGGATGGAAGAGTCAGACATGACAGAGCAAGTAAGGATGCACACACTACATTACACATTTATGAGATGGGTTCTACCAAGGGATCTAAAGTTTGATGCATGCCAAAAAAAAATGCCGATTTATTTTAATACTTTCCAATGCTATTTTTTCTTACTTTTAAAAGAATTAATTAAAAATAAACGCGTATCCAATTAGAACATGACCACACTTGGGGTAAGCTTGGCAAGGCTCCCTAAGGATGAGTAAGAATTAGCAGAGCTGGGTGCGGCCCCTGCGGCTCCTGACTTCCCATCCCTTGTTCTTTTGCTCTGTCACCCTGTCCCACAAGGAATTTCCTGACACTCCCATATGTCCTGTTAGGATGCCACCAGCCATTTCTCCCTGCATTGGCATATTCATTCTGCTGTATTTCTTTTTCCGTGTGAGAGGCAAAAGAAAATGGCTTTCTTCTCTAAATCATTGTGCTTTCATTTCTAAATCACAGGAACGCAAATTTTTATTCAATGTCTATCTTGTGAACTTGAGAGGTGGGAACTTCTTCAGTGAAAGCTGAAACAGAGTGATAAGCCCTCAGAATGTGCAAAAAGCTTGGTCATCTGTTCCTTTGCGACAGCCTGCAAACTCTCATCATGTGGGTTGGATGACACCACCAGGAGGGCAGGGAGACTGCTTAGAAAGAGCCAAACCTATCTAGTGCTGGAAGGCTGGTTTCAGCACGGGGCCAGATTCTGTTTCCCATTGTTTTAATACCTATGGGGGAGGTGCTTTGGTGAAAATGCACTTTTGGAGATCTTCCTTTCAAAGAATCATATTGCTGGAGGTGGTTAACAAGCATCTAATATCACTCTATGATTCATCAAAGAGAAAAATGAAGCATAATCTTTCAGACTTGCCTAAGTTTACAATAAAGCAGAACTGGGGCTTGATGCCAAGGTAGCCTTAAATGGATTCAGATTCAAAGGCCTAAGTACAGATATGTTTTAGTCATAATATTTATAATGTGGGTTCTCTGGGTCTACCATTTTATCTGTTTTCTCCTTGTTATTCCCCATCCCACCCCCCACCAACTCTTTAGTTTCTTAACACAAATTGTTCCAAATATGGAGGAAGCCAACCTCAGCTTAGTTAAAATATCAACCGTTTATCCGTTATGATAAAGGGTTTTATAGAAGCAGATGGTAAACCTAGAGACAAGAGGAGATAATGAGCCAATTTAATTTTTAAAAAGTATCTTAGTTTCCATAACTAGTTGCAGAGTCTGACAAGACTTAGCCACTGAAGAACAAATGGCGCAAATTAGATGTAGATATACAAACTTTTAATGTGCTTCAAACTTTAAGTAAGAATAATTGAATAAATATAATTTAATGAGAACAGACATAAGTGTAGTTCATGCTGATAGACTGTTGTCATTGGAGATATATTCTGTATATTCATGATATGTTATAACCACATTTCAGCAACATATAGTCAACAAAACTATTGGGTTGGCCAAAATGTTCATTTCTATAACATGTTACAGATTAATTTTTTGCCTGACCCAATAATATATCAAGATTTACTAATTTGATTTGTAAAAACCATTTTGTGTTTTAATGGATAACTCTGCACTATCTACAGTATACTCTTTTGGGTTATCAGATTCTAGTTCTACTCAATGTCTTTGAGCTAATTTGCAACTCTTTGTAAATAGTAAGTATCTGACTGTGAACTCAGTCCTACCTGGTAGTGTTTTAACTGACTTCTTCCCTCTTGTGGGACAAACAGCTATGTTCCCTTTTGCAACGCATCTCACCATTGTTTATCTCCATATAAATTCATGCT